>NC_052478.1:4229641-4476940 GCF_009730915.1 Dioscorea cayenensis subsp. rotundata
TGAGGAGTTTGTTTGTCGATGATGGCGAATGATATGGTAGGGAGATTATTTTTATAGGAATGAAAGTGGTGTTTAGTAAAGAGACACACCGCTGCAATAATGCAAAGAATGTCATTTGAAAGACACGTCATCATTATACGCGATAAACGACACGTTGTTAAATTCAATGAGATGCACCACTTCATTAAATAGGCCAGCGGCCGCTTTTACTTACGAGTACTACTATTTCATTAATTGAGACGTCTTTTCAAATAGAATAAAATAATCATTCATTAATTAAATGAAATTACAAATGATATAAAAGCTCTCATTAGTTTGTGCTACAAAGTGGTGTTATTACATTAATTATCTTTTCATTTTAAATCCTCTCACAATCCCCCACCAGTTTTGAAAATGAGAGACAAATCTCGATCACTTTGGAAATCTCGTGTTTTAGTAAGAAAGTGATACTAAAGCCTTAGCTTTCGCTAATGCACAAACATAGTTTCACCCATCGAAAATACATGGTGACAAGACTTTGAAGCAGATGCTCCCATTTTGAGGCAGTGATACATGACCTTACGCATAAGATCCAGAGCGATTTGTATGTCATCGAAGTAGCGACGCGAATTAAGATGGCCTTGTGTGTCTAGTGTCCCTTCGTGAGGGCTTTTCGAGGAGTCCAGCCTCTGAGACTCCAAAAGCGGCCCTGACTTCACCTCACGTGGGTGAGACTCTATCGAGAGCACCACCGTGATGCGGGCACTCCGACAAACCTGTCATGCATAGGTTCATTAGAGCTGAAAGCTCGACCTTCCTACTTGTAAAGCACAAAGCGACGGCAAGTGCGTTTCTCAATCTTGGGATGGTCCTACTGAAATCAAGTGCTTACAATTGCTCTAATAGTGTACTTTTCACCATTGAACTCAAGACTTGATGTTACTCAAGTGCGAGTTGGGTTTTCCACCATTGGTAATTATGATTTTATGGGCTTCAATCCCATCCCTTTGATGTTTTTAACACCATATCCCTTGTCAATCCTTTTCGCCGAGGATGCTAAGACGAATTCAGACCGTATATAATTAATCGAAATTACCCCACTTATAATCAACTCTTTTACAAGCTATGTCTTAGTCCAATATGTCGTGAATTTTCCATTATAAACATGGCTATAAGCCTTGAAAAGTGTAGACCGATTATCACAATGTATAGATATTGGTGACATTGGTCAGGGCCATATAGGGAATTTCAAGTAATAAGTTTCCTAGCCATTCTCGCTTCCCTTTACTACATGCACCAATGCTATAAACCTCGATGCCATGGTGGAGTCTCTGCAATACATGTCTCACTTCTTTGATCCCCAAGAAATAGCACCCCCACCAAGTGTGTGACCCATCCACTCTGTAAAGCATGATCCTTAGTGTGATTTCACCCAACTAGCATCCCGAGATATCCTTCTAAATTTAAAAGGATTACCACTATAAATTAGATTATAATTTATTGTTCCTTTCAAAATATTTTAATACTCTATACACGCAACGCTGTGGTATTTACTTGGATTACTTGTGTATCTACTTAACCTTCCCACAACATAAGCTATATCCGTCTTGTATCATGTCATGGCATACATCAAGCATCCGAATTAGTTTTAGTATATTCTAGTTGTCTCACACTGACAACCTTTATTTTGTTCCAACTTGATGACTAGAATCGAAATGGTGTAGAAAGCAGACAACAATTAAAATAATCAAACTTCTTTAATATTTTCTCAATGTAATGAGCTTGGGACATACTAAGATGAATTGTTATCCTTAATTATTTTTAATGCCTAGAATGACATTCTGCTTCTCCCATATCTTTCATGTCAAAAGTTGTTAGACACAGAATTTCTTTTGTTTTCATAACTTTCATTGATATCGATGCCAAATATTAACATGTCATCTACATATAAGCAAATTATGACACCTTTTCCAGAATTAAACTTACTCATGACACATTTGTCGGATTCATTAATTTTAAAACCCATTTGCTAGAATCACTTCAACAAATGATGCCATTGTTTAGGGGCTTGCTTAAGCCCATAAAGAGATTCTTAATTAATTTGCATGTACTTTTGTGCTCGACAGAACAACAAACCCTTCCCGTTGTTTCATATACACTTCTTCTTCCAATCTCTCCATTAAGAAAAGGCTGTTTTAACATCCATTTGATGTATTACAAGATCAGTACATTGAAGCAATTGCGTTATAAGCACTCTAATAGTAGTACTCTGCAACGGTGCATAGTGTCAAAAATAATCTATTCTTTTTCCTTTGGTAAACCCCTTAACAACTAATCTTGCTTTTAAATTTATCAATAGTTCCATCTACTTTTATTTTTCTTTTTGAAGATCCATTTACAAACCAATTGGTTTAGAACCTGTGGGAGATCAACTAGTTTCCATGTTTTATTCCCCATTATCGAGTCCATTTCATCTTGTATGGCTTCTTTCCAAAAAGGCCGCATCTTGAGATTTCTATAGCTCTTCAAATGTTTCGGGGATCACCTTCTATATTAAAACAAATTGGTGCATGACTTTGAATTCCTTTTCACTGTTCCTTTAATACTGAACATGAAGAAATCGGGCCATATGTTTTGCCCTCCTCAACCCTCTTAGTCCTTTCTAGGTTCTACTTCTTCTAATGTATCATTAGAAGAAATATTATCCTCTAGATTGCATTTGTTATTTGAATATAACATGTCATTTTGCCTAGGAATAGAATTAAATCTATTTTCTTGAAAAATAGCATCTCTTGATTCAATAGCTGTATTTATAGGATAAGAATCATTTGGTTCAATTACTAAGAACCGATATGCTTTACTATTTTTAGCATATCCTAGGAAGATACATTCAATCTCTTTTTTTCACCAATTTTCTTTCCTTTTTGGGTTCCTGAACTTTAACTATCGCCTCCACAACCCCAAACTTTTAAAATAGTTAAGATTGGGTTTTCTTTTCTTCCAAAAGTTCATAGGGGTTATCTTGTTCCTTTTATTAGGAACCCCTATTTAATATATAGCATGACGCTTAGCAATGCTTCACCCCAATATCCACTTGTCAAACCGTAGTAAGATAGCAAAGCATTTGTCATTTCTTTTTAACACCCTATTTTTCCTTTCAGCATACCATTTTGTTGTGGTGAATAAGGAGGAGTTACTTGATGAATAATGCCAATAGACTCAAAATATTTTGGATCATAGTATTCATCTCCTCTATTCGACCTCAAACATTTAATAACAGTTTCACATTGAAGTTCTACTTCAGCTTTTAAAAATCTTAAATTTTTGTAAAAACTTCACCTCTTGAATGCGATTAAACAAAATATAACAATATCGAGTGCAATCATCAATAAATGTCACAAAATATTTTTGCCACCTATAGTAGGCCAACCATGTAAATCACAAACATCAGTAATGAATCAATTTCAATATTTTAGAATTTCTTTTCTACGCTAAGAAAAAAGATTGTCTTGTTATCTTAGAAGTTAACATACAAGTAGTAGAAGATTCATGTCTGTTTAGAAGTCATTGGAATTAAATCAAGATTCATCATATCATTTAATTCTGATGAAAAATTAATACACCCAAACGATAATGCCATAAATCACAAGAGTCAACAAAGCAAACAGAATTATAACTATTATTATTAATTTTAGCAATGTTCATCTTGAACATGTTCTCACAACAATAACCTTTTGCTCACAAATATCCCACCTTAGAGAGAATAAACTTATCTCCTCAAAGACCCGACTTTAAACCCAAACTTATTAAGTAAAGGTACAGAAATTAAATTCTTCCTAACTTCTGGTACATAATACACATCTTTCAAAGTAAGAACCTTTCCAGAAGTAAACTCAATTTCAACTATCCCTTTGCCCTTGACTTGGACACTTGAAGCATTTCCCATGTAGAGCACATTTTCATCTTCTTCCTTGAGTGTCTTGAAGAGATCTTTATTTTGCACACATGACGAGTTGCAGCCCGTAATCAACCCACCATGATTCATTATCTTCAACCATGTTGATTTCAAATATCACGGCCACAAGATTGTCTTTTCGAGGAGGAATCTCTTCTCTACATCTTTTTGTAAAAAGCTGACACTCTTTCTTTGTAATGGCCAACCTTCTTACGTGAAGAAACAACTTCCTTTCTTTTTCTTGTTATTGCTGCCATCTCTGTGCATGTAACTCTCCATTGTACTTTTTCCTTTTCTTGAGTTTTTGTGGGACTCCCCTTCTTCTAATACATGTACTTTCTCATGAGCCTTGATATCTTTTTAGATCATCTTTGTTTTCTATACTCCTCTTCCAAGCGAAGATGATTTCTAATTGCTCAAGAGATATATCTTCCTTTTATGCTTGAGATTCTTTTGAAATCTTTTCCATGATGAAGTGAAGTCTTGTCTATAATTGAGGAGACAATGATAGACTCATCCATATGCATGTTATGTTGCTTGAAGTTATTCAAAATATGTTCAATTTCATGCATTTGTTCCATGATAGATTTTCCATCAATCATCTTAAAGTTATTAAAACTGACTCATAAGAAATTTCTACTTGTTGCATCCTCTCGCATGTACCTTTGCTTCTAGTTTCTCCCAAAGTTCTTTTGCCGAGATTGAGTCTTGATAAACATCAAAAAGTGCATCACTAAGCCCATTGAGAATATGTCCAATGCAAATGAAATCATCATTTTCTCACTTTTGCTTTCTCTAATTTCCGCAACGGTCTCTCCTTCTATTTCTTCGGGCTTGAAGTAGTGAGAACATACGCCACCTTCAATGTAATGAGGAGAAATTTCATCTTCTTTGCCATCTTAGAAAGTTTCCGCCTTTCAAACCTCTCCAACTTCACAAAGTTCATGGTTAAATCCTTCAAAGACGCCATTTGTTTGCGCAAGACGAATTAGCCTCAAAGATTGTTGGTGGAGATGGTTCTTTCGAGGAATAAAGAAGAAGAGATTAGAAAGAAAGTCAGTGCACAAGTCTTCAAGCGTGGGAAACACTTTTCTTTGGGCTTAATTCGCCTCCACCCTAATTTCAAACCCTTGGATGCAAAATCGATCGAACGGCTAATTTCCTTTTTAGAATACAATCGAAGACCCTTGAGTACTGGTTTGCACTTCCAAACTCAAGCAAAGCACAACAATGGCTTTTATTAAAGTGAAAAGTTTCGTTTCTATCTTTTGTGCACCCAAAAGACAAAGCTAAAAACTGAACTTCGTGAGGAGTTTGTTTGTCATTCAATCGACTGAATGATCGTAGAGATTATTTTTATAGGGAAATGAAGTGTGTTTAAGTAAAGCAGACACACCACTTCAATAATGAGTGTCATTTAAAAAGTTACACATCATTTCATTATACCACTTCAATAAAACGATCACATTATTTCATTAATGAGACACCACTTCATTAAATAGACACACCACTTTACTAATGAGACACTATTTCATTAATTAGACATCTTTTCAAATAGAATAAAATAATCATTCATTAATTAATGAAATTACAAATGATAAGCTCTCATTAGTTGTCTTACAAGTGGTGCTTATTACATTAATATCTTTTTATTTTTAAAATTCTCTCACAAAAATGACTCGAAAACTAATATAACATTTTTAAGTGTTTAACTCACATACAGTGAAAATGGTAATTAAAAATAAAATTAACATAAAAAATTATAAATTCAAATAATTATGAACATATCAGAGATTTTGTTATACACAATTAGTTATTAAATTGAACTGATGCAATGTTTTTAAGTCAAAATAAAATTTTAAATTTTCTTCATTTGAATAAAACTAAATACAAAGCCTCTAAAATATTTAAATTTTAATAAAATACAAATAAATTGAATCATTCGCCATTGTATCATATTAGACTATGATACAAAATAATTATGTCGCATGGTTTTTAAAACATCAAATGGGTTAGTGGATAACAAATAGTTAAACTTATATTAAATAGACTAAAAATTGAATATAAAAGTAATCAAATTGAAGGAAAAAATTTATTAAAATAAAAAGGTCAATTATAAAAATCTCTCGGCTAAGCAACGAAAAAGTATATATTTTAAGCAAGTTTGTGTATGCAAGAATCTCCAACTTTGCAAGAGTACACATAAAATAACAAAACCGAGTAAATTTTTTCTTTTAATGTATTCTAACTAATAACTATCTTTAAAATTTTATTTTAATAACGAAAAGTCATGCAATGAAATTCATCTATATATATATATATATATATATATTTTTTGAGGTACATGGACAAACAATGAGTAGAATGCAAATAATTGACTTTTGAGCAAGAAGAATAAAATACCAACTTTCACATTGCAAAAGTAGTAAAATCATCAATGTCATACAATTTAAATTAAACATAATAAACTTTGAGAGGTTAGATGAAAATAAACTTTGAAGTGAGGGTGTATTTAGAAGGTGAGTTAGAGGCTATAAAAAATTCTATTTTCTTGATTGTACCTAGATTTGTTATAATGTTTATTGAATTATAATTTGATTTTTTTCCTGTATAAATATACAAATAAATCACAGGCTTTCGATTTTTAAGTTAGGAAAAATTCTCTTTTGGCTTAGGAGATAATACAATACAAACTCCGCCATTGCAGAGGGGGTAATTATGGCTTCATTATGAATGATGATCAACAATAATAAATTTGTTTTAAAAAACATTTGTCCAATTCAATATATTCATCATTCTCCACTCAAATCATTTTTCAAACACCAATGATCAATTTCCACTCTCTAAAGCATCACGCAACAATTAAAACCATCTTATGGGACCCTGGAATAATTTTAAAAAAAACTCATTCATACAGATACACAGTGCAGACCTATTAAAAAATAATATATACAGATATTAAAAATACGTAATATAACGAAAGAAGGCACTAGGTCAACTGAAACACATTCCAATATTTGATGAGATGCATGACAATTCCCCAAATTAAAGAAATCTTATTAGGCTGGACATGCAAATTAGAAACTAAATCAATAATTATATATATATATATATATATATGTTATTGGTTCATATATTTAGAAATCAAATCACACATACATTTTTAAGCATAATATGGGTATATGGGGGTTGGATTTAAATATAAAATTAGTTAAATAATTGTTTTTTTATGTACATTATGATTAAAAAGAACAGTGAAGATAAAGTTAAAAATATACTGCCACACACTATATCGTGATTTATTCATTTTATCAATTTTTTTAATAATAATAATAATACTGAAAATGAACAAAAAGTCCCTCCAAAGTTCAGGTATTCACAAAAAAAACCCCATGACTTTGAGTATTCTCAAAAGATTCTTCTTTTTTCTGACAGGTTATTTTTCAGACCTTTCTGACATAAAGGTGATTGATGTTGATATAAAGGTAACAGATATTAACTGGGCTGACTCTCAATTTTTAAGCAAAATACCAAATTTTAAGCGGAAACCCATAATTTTAAGCGGAAAAGTCAAATTTTAAACGTAAATGTGTTATATGTTAAGCGAAAACACCAAATTTTAAGCGGAAACCCATAATTTTAAGCGGAAAAGTCAAATTTTAAATGCAAATGTGCTATATGTTAAGTGAAAATTTATGTGGTTAAACGAAAACACGCAATGTTAAATGGAAACTATATATTTTTAAGCTGGGAAGTGCATATTGTCAGAAAATAGAATAAACTAATGTAGAGTTCGCATTAATTGAAAAGTACAATCGTCAAGATTGAAAAAAATAAGTCATCAAAAAGGAGGGATCTGTCTCAGCAAATTCAAACGTCGAGAGTGCCCCGGGATGTTTTGAAACTTTCAAGAACTAAAAAATAATTTTCACTAATAATAATAATATCTTTTATTTCTTTCCTGACTAATATTTTATGCTCCTCTCCACGTGTCTATAAAGAAATTGTCGGGTGAGGTTTGGTCAATGGTCAGAAGTAGAACTAAATAGAATATGTAACTCTGCTTTGTTGAAGTATATGCCTTCTTTGGACTAATCAATCAATTAATTAATTAAGCAAAAGTAAAATTGTCTTATAATCTCCATCTCTCTCTATACAGATACCCATCAATGATCACAAGCAAAGCAGCGAGGCAGAAGAGATGGAAGAAGAGTTAGTAGCAGTTGAGATAACAGAGTCATGCATGGTGACTCCAAATGAAGAGACACCAAATCACAGGCTCTGGCTCTCTAAGTTCGACCTTTTGGCTCCCAAGACTCATGCATCAGCCATCTACTTATACAAATCCAATGGGCAGGACCCTAACTTCTTTAGAGTGGATACTCTCAAGCAGGCACTGAGCAAGGCCTTGGTTATATTTTACCCACTCGCCGGTAGGCTCACCGTTGATGATAATGGTCGGCCGGAGGTACACTGCAACGGGGAGGGTGTGTTCTTTTCAGTAGCACGTGCCAACTGCACCATGGATGAATTCGGTGACTTCCGGCCATCACCAGTCCTCAGGCGGCTTCTTATGCCAATAGTTGATAATAAGGACACACAGAGATCATGCATCTTGATGCTATTTCAGGTCCCTTTTTTATTTCATTCTCCTTATCGATCTATACCTATCACTAATTAACTATATCGGAAATTACAAGATACTTAGACAAACGTATCATTAAATTGTTTGTTATGAAACAGTTGACGGTGTTCAAGTGTGGCAGTGTGTGTCTTAGCCGTGCAATTCATCACTCGGTGGCCGATGGCACGACGAGTTTTCAATTTGTGACTGCATGGGCAGACATTGCTCGTGGTGCGGAGATCACCGTTCCCCGGCCTTCCCTCGGCCGGGCAGCGCTCCGTCCTCGGACACCTCCAACCGTCCTCTTCGACTACTTCGAATACGCTGATCCTTGTCTTGATCCCCATCCAGAAGCCTCAAACCCACCATGCACGTACGACTCGGTGATACTCACCTTATCCAAGAACCAGCTCAACGTTCTCAAACAGGGCACAGTACTTGAAGGCGTGAAAAACTTAAGTACCTTCAAAGCCATTGCCTCCCACTTGTGGCGCACTGCATGCAAAGCCAGAGAACTCACAAGTGAGAAGAATACCAGGCTTTATATTATCGTCAACACCCGTTCACGCCTCAAGCCACCTTTGCCAACAGGGTATCTCGGTAACACTGTGATGCGGGTGTCATCACATCTTCAAGTTGGAGACTTGTTAATGAAATCATTGCATCAAATTGCTGGTGATATTCAAGAAGCAATTAGCAAGGTTGATGACGAGTATGTACACTCACTGTTGGACTTCTTGGAGATAAACAAGAATGCGAAACAGAGGGCGGGGGAACCTGAGGATTTTGGTATGGTTAGTTGGTTGGGTTTTCCAATGTTTGAAGCTGACTTTGGGTGGGGTAGACCATGGTTCATAGGGCCGGCTAGCATGGGTCCTTTTAGCTATGCATACGTAATACCTGGTGCTGAGAGTAGTGGAGGCGTCTCCATCAGCTTGTCTTTTGAGCAAGACAACATTGCCCGTTTCAAGGAGATCTTTTACAAGGGTTTGGAGTCTCAAGTCTAAGTGAATATTAATGTATGGTATTTTTATTATGTTATTATTTATAAACAATTTCTGTCATTTCTTCCGCTTGGACAAAGATGGAAACTATATATTGACTGATTCATAAATAGGTTGCTTAATTAGTCCAATTGGCATCCTGCTTACACAAAAATTGCCTGTGATGATGGATTATAGAAATTCTTCATTAATTACTGACCATGTAGGAGATGGCTTTATTGCATCTTATACCAGTTCATATGCTATTTGTTATAACCCAGCTGATTGCTGGCCCGTTACTGTATCACTTTTAAAAGCCCAGTACTGTAGCAGCCTGAAAATAATTTTTTTCTTCCCTTTTAAAAGCTTCAGCCTTTCTCTTCCATTTCTCATTCATGCTTATTGGAAACCCTAGCCATTTACTTCTCCTCTTTCTTACTTTTGATGGTTAAAGGTAGATAAGTAATTTTTGTTTACATTAATTTTCATTTTGTGTTCTTGTTCATAACCTTAGAATAAACTTAAGCCTTGTGTTCTTCTTGTTCCTCTCTTGTTTTCCTTAGATTAGTAGAAGTAGAGAGGATGAGAAGAAAAGATGGCAAGGTGAGTGGGCTAACCAACCTTTAATTATCTCTTTAAGTTTTTATGTGCTTCATTTGCTTGAATTGTTGTGAATTTGGATGATCATGCTCCAAGCTTGGGTTTTGTCTTGTTGGAATCCATATCTTATTTAATTGGGAGAATTGAATGTTATTGTTGATTTATTTTGACATCAAGAGTTTTGTTTCTTATGTCTACCTCATTGTTGATTTATTGGTCTTAAACTCACTTTGTTAATATAATGCACTCTCTACTTGTTGCCAACATTATATTTTTGCTAAGTTTAAAGCTTTTGGGAGTTAGATTGGTTGTTATCTATGCCAAGATTAGTTTATGGATCTCTTGTATTAATGGGGTGATTGTTTTCCATTTTGGGCTAAGCAAAAATACTTGATTAAAGACTTTTGTAAATTGGATGTATTCTTGTATATTGTTAGAAGTGATGTGTGGAAAGTTAGTCATTGCATGTGAGATGTTTGATGAAATGCTCTTGAGTATTTAATGTGATCATTGATCGACTAAGTGTGCCAAATGTTGATAAAAGAAGATGCTAGTGAAGTAGGAGTGCGGCTAGAGGAAGTGTAATTATGTATGATGGTAGAAATTAAAGAAGAAGGTGTTGGAGATGTGTAAGTTGGAGAGGGTTAAGTCATTGAAAAGGTTAATGATGATGAGGTCATAAAATCTCTCTCTCTATCTATCTCTCCAGCACTCACTCGCACTCTCTCTAAAACCCTCCGATCACCTCTCGGTCGCCTCTTCGATTGCCTCTCGGCTGTCGGAATCCAGAGCGTTGGATCTCCTCTCCAATCGCCTACCGGCCAGGGTTGCTGATCTTCGCCGCACCGCCGCCGGAGATCCTCCCGTGTGGCCGATCTTCGCCCCAATCAAATTGGTGTAGAAAGTTCCATTCAAATTGGTTTTCTTTTAACCTTTCAAACCTACTATTAGTGATTCAATCCCTCATTCGGTGCCCTAATCCTTTTCCCCGAATCGAGGTATCTAATTTCTGATTTCCTTTTCTGTAGAGCCAGTTTTCTTCTCTTCTCATCAATCTAGGGTTTGTTAGGTTTTTATTCCTCTATTTTTTGAGCTCTGTAATGGAAATTTCTCATGTATTGATTGTTAAATGCAGTTGCTGATCAGTGGTCTCTGCTTGGATGGAACGAAGCGCGCTGGAACTGACGTATTTTTTGGTAATCTCTCTGGTGTTACGAAAAGAAGTAAGGACCCGGATATGCTTATCTTTGTTTTTGTCCTCTGTTTTTTCCCCTTTGGGTTGAGAATCACGTGATGTTTTTTAGCAATTATATATAATATTCACAAATGAGAAGCTCTTAGATTTTTGCTGCTCCAGAATGCATGGATTCCTATGTATTATGTGGCTTTTCTTTGTGTGTGAAATACCGATTGTTCTTTGATCCTACTGGTTAATAGCGCGTGGTTAGGTCGATAGGAGTCCTTCTTTTACATGTGCAAGCCCACTTAGTCTTAACCACAGTCTGGATGTATTTTGTCTGAACTCAAGAGTTTCTAGAAATTGTGTGTTGTGTATGTGTTTTATGTTAGTGATTTTTTTTTAAAAATCTTATTTCCTTAGGTGATTCAAGCCAGCTTTTTTCTCTCATATTGAGTTTGGGAATAACCTTTCAATTCTATTAAGGAATGGTAGATGTTTCATACTTAATCATCAAAAGGACAGATTGTTCCCTTAGGTTAGGATAATGCTCTTAGTTTCCTTGTGATCATATTATACATTGCCATGGTGCTTTGTAACTATTCTTGATATATTGATCGGTTTTTTATCTTCACCATATTGACTTTCATGACTTCCCTTTCATGTAGTGTGACTAGCAACAACTTGAAAGAATCACTTAAATATTTACTCCAAATGTCTCAGTTGAACCATGCTTGCAAGTAATGTTTTTTGTTTTATGTGTGCTTTTATGGAATGAACCACCAGTGATGTTTGTAGCATTATGTTTGTTAAATCGTTGTTAACAAATTAATGTTTTTTTTATGTGGTGAAATGTTAAGGTATTTTCTATTTATATGGAAAGAATTGAAAGATGTCTGCATAATTTTATATGTTAATCAAAAGGCTTTTGTAGTAGGATTTGAAGAAGACTTTCCTCTATTCTCTAATCCAATGATTAAGAGTAAGTTCTGCTTGTATGTTATTCTATATTTTATCATTGATTGTTTCATGTAAAGGTTCATCTTTGTCTTATTAAACAGCTAATGTTTTAGATGGGGATTGGACAAGTTATAGAAATTTGTAAATCCTGATTATTATTTCACAATTGGCATTGCTTTTGTTGTACATGCAATTAACATGATTTTTTAATGTTTTTTTTGACTTAGTTGCTTATGTTTTGTGTTAAATGATGCTTAGTGAATATAAATACCATGTTCCATGATCATTTAAGCTTTGTCTTGTTGTGTAGTTTTGTTATACTTTTGTGGTTGTTGTGCAGGATCTCTCAGCATGAAGCAAAGGAGCTATTTCTTTCTGCACTAGTTAATGAAAGTAAGCTGTGATTTTCTCTCTCTTTTCAATCAAGTCTTACTGTGCCTTTAGTTTATGCCTTCAGCAAAATAGCTTGGAAGGCAATGGAAATAGTAGCTCTTTAAAGTCCACCATGTCACAGGTCGTGCTGAATCACAATGTTAAATCCAAAACATCTATTATCCATTGTTGGAATTTAACTTCTTTTGAAGAATTAACAGATGATATTATAGTCTTAGAATTTAATGACATGAATATAATTTTAGAGTCCATAGATTGAAGATGACATAAGATGGCAGAGGATGAAAGCATTGAATATAGATGACCTAATAGGGTAAAGGAAGAGAAATAATTAACTTGAAAAAACATGAAATAAATGAACTAATTGGAAATGAACTAATAGGGTAAATACTATCATTGACTGAAACCCAATCAAATGGCACCAACTTTAGTTGCTAAATCTTTACCAAGATCTAATTTAGATAGGTTTATTTTAGTGTTTCTTTTTCAAAAAATGCTTTAAAAATAATGCAAATATTTTATAATTACATATTTTTATTTTAAGAATAGATGAGATTTAAAAAAGAGGAAACAAAAATGAAAAGGTTATATTTAATTACTTCTTTTTATCGAAAATAATGGCCCCTCAAAAAACTTTCTTTCTTGGAAAGGTTTTTTCCCCCAAGAAACACCTGTTTGTTTGCTAACTTCTACAAAAACCAATTTTAAAACAATTCACTTGGAAAGAGTGGAATTCATGTATGGAAGCAATTGACAACAAAGATAGAATAGTAAACATAGAGTTGTTGAGAAATATCAGCTGGTGGAAACCTTAATTTTTTTAAGGTCACAACTGCAGTTTTTAGTTTCTAAAATCTGTGAAGATGCTGTATTTTTGGACTTAGCATGTAAAAGTCTTCAGATACTTTCTATAGCAGCTATGCCTGATATGACTAAGTGGAGTGAATGTGTATGCCTCACAACATAAGTTATTAAGAAATTTTCCCTTAAAGTTTCTCCCGTCTAATTTTTCTTCTTTTTTTCTAGGTTCCTAAAAGGGGTTCCATGAATTAGTTATCAATGCACATATAAAGATTTGCATATAAATTTAATTTGTCCAGGGAAGGATCTTGCCCTTGGTAAGTGTTTCATTTGCCGAAACTTATGCTAGCTTTTGAAACGCTGAGTTCATAATAATGCTCTCACTAATAAATTTCATTCCAAATTTGAATTGGCTTTGATACTTTAGTAATCTGAACTAAATAAGCTATTCTATGTCGTAATTAAGGCTTGTCTGTTGGTAGAAGGGATTGTTTTGAAGATAAATCTCCAAATACAAAATGGTTGCATTTCATGATGCCAAAAATTAAATTTCTTCCAATCACATGTGAGTGTGTATTATGCTGGTGTTGAAATGACTTGGGTATATATTTGAGCTGGTAAATTCTAATGAATAAGAGTACGGAAGGGTTATAACCAAAATTTTATTTCAAGAAATTCTCAGCCCATGATATAATATATATATTTTTTTTTTGGCATTTTCATATTACATGATCAATCTTATGGTAGAGTTCTATTTAATGAATGTAATTCATTTTCCCTATATTGCCATTTGCATTCTGTTTAAATAATTCTGCCATCTTTCAGGGGATGACAGTGTAAGGACCTTTTCAGCATCTCTTATAACATATGCTTCTATTCAAGCTTTGAAGCCTGACCTTATCGTTAATGCTAGAACTGTTGGTGGTTTTAGTGTATGTTTAAAATTTTTTTGTCCAATTACAAGGATATCCCATCAACCTGAATATATTGACCCTGATTTTTCTTATAATGCATCTTCTTTCTTGTCTGTGGATTATCTTTTCCCTTTAGCCATCTTTTGTAACAGGACAAACAAATATATTCATGGATAATATAGGCAAAAGGAGCATGTGTTGGAGACATCTACTTGGCATCCGATGTTGCTTTTCATGACGGAAGAATCCTAATACATGTAAGTCTTTCTTCATTGGGACTATAGTTATGTTAGCATACACAGTAGGGTGCAGTTTAGACTTGCTGCTAGTTGTGGATGATGTAGGCTTTATAATAATTGGACCCATTTTAAAATAGATCAAGTTGATTGAAGAAAAGAGGGCGGCTTTATGCCTCTTGGCTACATTGTTAGGCATCTTGTAAACTGATAATAATGTCATCAACTTACGCATCTATCCACATTTCTATATGAGTGAGACACAGAGAATGGATATGAAGTGTATTGGCAGAATGATTATTGTCCAAGTTGAAAGTCCACCATTGGTTAAACCTTCTACCTCTGCCAATATAGGTTTTTGATACATATGGAGTTGGAGCAAGACGAACTTGCTTTACTCCAAACCTGATTAAAGAACTCAACTTGAAGGTAACTATCACATGTGACTAATAGTTTTGTATGCCAAAATGTTTCAGTATCTCCATATATCATAACTAAATTATTGAAGTTAATGGTAATGAATTGAACCTTGCTTTTGTTGCATACGAATTAAATTATACTTTTGCATATGGTAAATTTCCTTTTCCTCGCAGGTCGGGAAATTGTCAAATGGCAATTCATTAGAAATGACTCCACAAGATGAAACAGCAATTCTAGCAAATGATGCTATTGTCAAAGATATGGAGGTAACATTCTAATTTCTTTTCTTCTTTTTTTATGTAACAGTTCTATTTTACATAAATGCTAGTAGTTTTCATTCATAAAAACATATCAAAGCCCTCCCATGCTCATTGCCTATGCTTGATTATCAACTCATGTTGAATTGTTTACCATTGCAATTACGCATTAGCTCTTTATTTGATAATGTCCGTCTACTTATGCAGGAGAATTCATGGATACAGATAAAGAGGGTTGAAGATGAAGAGGACACACAAAGCTTTTCACTTCGTGTAATTAAGCCAAAGAATATTTTGTAATTAAAGTAGTAATAGTGTAAAATTCTTTACATTTTGTTATTAATCAAAAATACATTGCTCTTGAATTCATTACTTATCAATATAAGTTTGATTAATGTTTTTGATTTACATGTTATATAGATTTATTTATTATTAGTAAAAAAATTGAATTAAATTAGTAAAAAAATAAATTAAAATTTAATTCAATTAATGAATAAATTAGAAGTGGTTATAACCACTTTTAAAAGTATGAAAATTATTAGCTATAGAGGCGGTTATAACCGTCTCTAAAAAGTATTAAAAGAGAAATGAAATTATTAGTTACAGAGGCGGTTATAACTGCTTCTAAAACTATTGGGAAGGTTAAGAAATAAGAAATTATAAGTTATAGAGGCGGTTATAACCGTCTCTCAAATTATTAGAAAGAGTTAAGAAAATATTGGACAATGAAGAAAACTTATAAGCTATGGAGGTTATAACTGTCTCTATCATTTATAATTTTTAGAGGCAGTTAAAATCACCTATATATCTGTTATTATAAACCACTTCTATAAAAAAAACTTACTCCAATCGGTTGGTACAAACCGGCTCTAAAGTAGAGCCGGCTTGATAGGAGGCGGTTTAGGGGCGGGTGAAAAAACCAACACTATAGCTATAGAGACGGTTAAAACCGCCTCTATAGAGTTTGAAAACCGCCTCAAAAGCACTCTTTTGGTGTAGTGAATGCTTGTACATTAATGTTCGTTTTTCACGTTCTCTCTGTGTTTGCAGTTTTATGTGATTGAATTTTTGCATTTAGACTAACTAATGATAATATCATCCAAAACTTTATCTATGCTGCGGAAAGAAAAGAACAGAGTAAGAAAAACAGAGAAGAAACAGCAGAAATGTTAATTGCTGATTGAAACTGCTACTGGTGTTTTATTGACTTAACTTCATGAGATACATAACATGCCTTCTTTATAGGCTTTAAACAACAACAAACTGACTAAATATATATGCAGAAATAATTAGCACTACTGCATGCATATATGGTGAAAATAGGAAATTAAGAAACTAACAACCAACTGAAGACCAAGTCCAATGAACAAATTAACATCTGCCAAATTTGAGTCATTCTCCATCAATCCGCTTCGTTGATGATGATTAAAATTTGCTCATAGACAGTTGGCGTTTTATTTGGAACATCAAAAATAGTAGTTGCAACTCTTTTATAAGCTCAAGAAAATAGAGAGCTGTAATCTTCTCCATCAGACACTACCTTGGACTTCAGACACATAAGAATCTAAATCTTTGTAAAAAATCTCTTTGAATCGTACCATATTCTTACTCTCAAATGCAACAACAGCCGAAACACCTCCACTATTTTCAGCACCACCGCGCATCATGTACGCTTGACCGACATATCTCATGGATGCTCTCCCCATAAACCACGGTTTCCCCCACCCAAAATCAGCTTCATAAATGGGCAATGATAACCAGCTATTTACATGAAAATCCACCATTTTTAACGCCCTAGACCCCAGCACTTTCTCTTTATTACTCTTGTGTATCTCCAACAAATCCACCAATGATCTTATATGTTCATCATCAAGACTGTTAACTGCTTCTACAATCTTGGCAACTCCAGACTCAAATGGCTTGGAAACCAAGTCCCCAACTCGCAAATGCGCCGAAGTTCTCAGTATCGCGTTACCAAGATATGCCATCGGTAGTACCGGCTTGAGCCGTGCACGAGCATCGGCAGTCAAGTAAACCCTGGTATCCTGCTCGTCAGTCAGCTCTCGGGCCTTGCACGCCGTGCGCCATAGATGCACGCCTACTGCTTTGAATGTGCTGAGATTTCGGCCATGTTTGAGTTTGTTGAGCTGGTCTTTAGATATTGTGAGTATAGCTGTCTGACATGCTTGTCCCATCTCGTCTAGTGGGACGTATTTGCAGTAGAGCTGATCACAAGTGTACTCGATGTGATCAAACATGACGGTTGGTGGTGACCGAGCACGAAGCACAGTGCGATCAAGAAAAGGAGGAACACTGGTGATGGCAGAGCCACAGCGGGCAATCTCAGACCATGCATTGATGAAATGGAGTGCAGAGACACCATCCGTGACCGAGTGGTGCATCGCACAGCCCAAGCACACTCCACCGCACTCGAAATATGTCAACTATATATATATATATATATATAATTTAATTACGTTAATCCTTTTAATCCAAGAAAACAATTAACAAAAACAAAAGTAATATATGTAATAATGTAAAGATTGGACCTGAAACAACGTCAAGATGGATGATCTCTCAGGACCCGTGACGGAGGGGATGAGAAGCTGCCGGAGAACAGGTGATGGTCGGAAGTCACCAAAGCCCTCAACGGTGCACGCTGCTCGTGCAACAGAGAAGAACACGCCTTCGGCATTGCAGTCCACCTCTGGCCGGCCATCTCCATCAAGCACTAGCCTTCCGGCTAGTGGGTAGAAAGTGACTAAGACCTTGCTTAAGGCCTTCTTAAGAGTGTCTACTGAAAAAAAGTTTGGATCTCCATTGGGCTTGTAAAGATAAAAGGTTGGTGCATGATCTCTTGGTGCGAAGACATCAAGGTTGGAGAGCCATAGTCTGTGTTTTGGTGTTTCTTCATTAGGAACAACTATGCAGGACTCAGTGATCTCAAGCATTCTCTTCTCTACCTTCTTTATCTTCTTTTTCTTTTCTCTTAGTGTGCAGAGCGAGGAAGATATCTATCAAGAAGTAGCTGACTGTACACTGTTGAGATTGGGCGCGGCCTAACAGCTCAATATATATAGCACCACAATTACACACGAAAAAAAAATTAGGAGCTAAGTACAAGGAACAGTAAAATTTAAACATAGTTCCGCCCTTCGAGCCTACAGCCACAGTTAAAGGCGACGAGAAATTCGACTATAATCTTGAAAGGTAGAGATTACAAGCTTATAAAATTTAGATCTAACAATTAATGATTTCACAAATAAGAAAAGAAAACGTGAAAGAGGCTTACAATCATAAATCACAAACTTACTTGTTCTTTTTTCTTCACTTGATTAGAAGAAAAAACCAAGCTTTTTGGAGTTTACAAGCGAATCTCAAGCCTTTTTCTTCAATTTCTCAGAACCCCACGATTTCAACTCTCTCATTTGGCTTTGTTTGAAAAAAAAAATTTTAAGATCCTCAATTTATAAGTCAAAGCACGGTTGTGTATCCCCCTCTATCATTGATGGTACAACTACTTTTTTTTTTGCATGATAAATGGGCTGATAGCTGTGCACCGATGTACCCTTGGCCTAAACATTTCAAAGCTATACAACAGTCGATGGCACCCTATGGAGCGGCCACACCTCACTCAGATTGGTTCACCACTATTTAACTATAACAGTTAGTAATGAAAATCTATCGCAGAGATCCAGAGACGGAAAAAATGGTGTCTTATGGTAAATGGAACCTTCTCAATTAAAGCATTCTATGGGTTCCGCAGACATAGTGGAGTTTTATGTGCCACAACCAACACAATATGAGAAAGGATATGCCTAAAGAAAGTCAATCTCTTTAATTGGTTGGCATGGAACAATAGCATACTACTAACAATGGACAAATTTACCGCAAGAATGTCTTCAAACTTCCTGATCCACCATTGTCCTTGCAGGAGCTGTGGGGACAATGAAGACCCCAACTCTCCAATATCGTGAGAGAGTCTGGACACATTATTGTTTGGGGCATTATTTGAAACATTTCATTGGAAAATGATAATTAATTCTCCGACTATATTATTGTGATTATCAAAATAATTTACATGGTTTTGTCATGGATTGTTGCAGTCCCAGGAACAAAGAAAGCATGATTGGAATCCTCAGCTACTAATGTTGAACGCACTTTGAAGTTCCTCGGACAACACCCAGGATCAGGTGATGAGTGAGTAGAAGTGGACCGAGAAAATTTTTGAGAAAATGTGTCATGTTCAATATATTGATGAACTTTTCATTAGGACTTCAGGTGGGAGTGAGGATTTGAGAGTTATCAAAGTTATCCTCTGCTTGTTTCAATGTATGCCGCGGGTTGACAATCAATTTCCAAAAGAATTGCATGTTCTCCTCACAAATAAGCGAACTCCCAAAAGCATCTCTTGCTCACACACTGCACTGTACAACTAGAGTTCTTCTTATATCCGTTTGGGTGTCCCCATCTCAGGTAGATGACTTGGCTTCTTGGAAATTTGATTTCCAAGATCATATCATGTTTGATTTCTTGGAAATCTAAGTTCATTTCACTTGGAGATAGACTCAGTCTAATTAATTTGGTTCTCCCCTATTCTAATTTACTGGATATTTATATTCAAACTACCCTAATCGATCATCAACGAGATTAGTTGGATCCAAATAGGTATTTTTGAAAATCACAAGATCAAGGCGAGTGAGGTATTTTTGACTCAAGGACTTCAAGAATGCTCTCATGGGGAACGGTGGAGGAAGATTTCCTTTGGAATCCCTTGGTGTGCATGCATTTATTTCAATTACTACCAAGGTAATCTACTTTGGGATTTTTTTTTAGGTAACCTAAGAGAAGATCTTTTTTCTAAAATAAAATTCTAAGTTGTCTGTTAGCATTTAAGGCTTGTATAACTTTGTATCGGTTTGACAATTAAGTTAATAGATGTGAGCTACCAAACATCTGGCTAGAATCCTTTAGGAACTCCCAGCAACCTCTAGGTGGGCATCATTAAGGAGCTTGTGCACTAGCTCCTAGCAGATCTCTCCATTGATAGTAGATTCTTCTGTTGTTGTGATCTTCCTAAGGTTGTTGTGATCCTTCTGTTGTTGTGATCTTCATTGATAGTAGATCCTTCTGCTGTTGTGAAGCCTCGATCACGACAAATAACGAGTTCATTGTTAAATTTTTTTATGGTTTTCCAAAATGATAAAGGTTTACACGACCATATGACATATGTCGTTTCAAAAGGTGCATGCCCACGTAAAATTAACCATTTCAATTGTCTTGTATAAGACAACAAGATTTTTACGTTTGAAAATCTTACAAAGAAGAAGTGTAATAATATGCCAACCACTAGCTTGAGTGCTCAGTCCTATATTTCATCATCGTTGTTGTCTTTGGGATTATGTCTTAGTTTGTGTCTTTTGTTTTAGTATATTCATGTTCTTTTTTTTTTTTCGTCGATGTATCCTATTGTGCATTTCTAGTTTTGTATAAGATTGTAGTTTATCTATTTTTCAAAAGAAAAATTATAATAATAAAGTAAAAAAATAAAAAATAGTTAGGGTGGAGTTTGGTTGGTGTGACTATATATGGTTGTGTTTCTTTCTTTCTTTGATGGGGGTAATTAAGGATAAATGGAGACAGTGCTTGCGGCGCGAGCAGTAGTTGGTGGCATGAAGTATGGTTGGTGGTGAACCAGCGCGGGAGCACTCTGTGGTCGAGGAATATGGGGGCTTGATAAAGCCACATCTTTCTCTAGCTGGGGTGGTCCATGAATTGATAAGGTACAGTTGATGCTCCAACCCTTGCTCCAAGCCCATGTTGTTTTCAAATATTCCTCCGCCCAGTGCCCACCACCCAATGCATGCTTTAATTTATGTATTTGGAATATATGATTATTATTATTATTATTATTATTATTATTATTATTTTTGAGTCATTTAAAAAATCTGATAATATTATTATCATTATTATTATTATTGAGATGATATGTATTCATCGCTTTACAATTTATTTCTCATCTCTAGCCAAGGTTTGAATTTCTCTCATGTTAAAAATTGAGATTTTTTTTTAATTTACGATCATATTTATTGTTAAAAAATTATTAATATTTAGTGAGCATTTGGTAGATTGAAATGTTGTTATTTTTTTAAAAAGGTGGATAAACCACTTCAATTAAAAAAAAGAACAAGTACAAGGACTCACTCGTCTGAACAATATAGACTAATCAAGGCAAAAAAACAA
Organism: Dioscorea cayenensis subsp. rotundata; assembly: GCF_009730915.1. Classification (NCBI taxonomy): domain Eukaryota; kingdom Viridiplantae; phylum Streptophyta; class Magnoliopsida; order Dioscoreales; family Dioscoreaceae; genus Dioscorea; species Dioscorea cayenensis. The sequence goes on from NC_052478.1 coordinate 4,251,184, forward strand.
CCCCAAATACCCGAACAAACCACAAGAAGTGGCATAACACAAACAGACGACCAACAAAAGAAAGAGAGAACAAATTTTTAAAACACCACTTAAAAAAAAAATAGTTTGTAATTGTTTAATCATATTTATTGGAAGCCTTTCCAAGCCAAACCATATTTGTCTTGCATGAACACATAAGAGCAACATATTTGTGATCTGTGGCTGACACATATGGAAAGGACAAATTATCTAATTCTTCTATCAATTAACCTACATTGATTTTTATTTCCAAAAACCTACTTTGATTTCCCACCAGCCTTTTCATTCATAAATGGCACCCTGAAAATAAAACTTATTTGTTCTATCCACCTATCAAATGAAGCATTCAATTCACATCGATTTCCCATCAGCCTTTCATTCATAAATGCCACCATTTATTGATATCAATAATGAAAACAATATAATAGCAAAAAAACAAAAACAAAAAAACAAAAGCACACACAAACACAAGCATTCTATCTCATGACAAACAAATGAACAACATTACTCAAGAATCCAAAGACTCCTCCACAACCAAGTCTTCGTAAAAGATCTCTTTGAACCGTGCCATGTTTTCATGGTTCAAATGCAAACACGCTATGTGAACTCCACCAATGGTTCCTTGACCACGCATCACATAAGACTAGTTTGCAAAACGCATGAAAGCTCTAGCTGCACATGAAAACAAGGGTTACCCCAGCCGAAATCAGCATCATAAAAATGTTAGTAATAGTCGATCTAATCAAATTAGGGTTAGGAAAAATCGTTCTAATCAAATTAGGACTATCAATTACAATTAATTGATATTTAATCAACAATTGATTAATTATCAAGGATCGATCACATGAACACATGAATATATGTGAAAGATCAGGGTTACCTCACAGAGATTTCACAAGCGCAAAATCCTCCAACGCACACACGCAATGTTCTCGATCCGGAAGAAGTGATGGCTTCTTTTGCTCCAAACAACTAATGTGAATATTAGGGTTTTTGCCGTAGCCGTCTTTTGATGGCAATCACAAATTCATTCATTAAATTGAGAAACCCTAATCTCATATCACATATTTATAGGGAGTAAATATATTCGGATAAGGTTGGAACATGTAGCGTGGACCCGTTTGGGATCACTACATCTTTAGCAAATTAGTCCATACTAATTTATAATCACAATCATGTCCATCAACAAATTGCAATTTAATCCAAAGATTAGAGATATTCATATGTGAGACCCCAATATGATATTTTACATATTAGTCCCTTTATCAATAAATATTCCATATAAGTGGGATAATTAGACCACCAATGACACTGTCGATCTCCACTTATATGTGTGTTTCTTTACACTATTGGACATAAAACAATTTTAAAAAAAATATATAAAAATATATATATTATATATAATAAAATACTTTCAAAAAATAACCAGCCGGATTTTTATCCAACACATAAGAAACACAATTTAGAATATTCTCTCCTACAATAGGAGTGATAGATCCCATCTTGGATGACTACAAACCTTCATGTATTTATTATATAACCCAACGTGTCCGTATATAGCCTGTAATTAGCATCACCGGTTGACACTATCAAAATAATATAATTTATACATAAGATTTAATAACATCCTCAGGTAATAAGGACTTTCTGTAACAGAATAACTCTTTTGTTCTATGACAGTGTTTGGTCTAAGAGTTCTGTATGGTCCAGTTCAATATTTGTCAACTACAAATATCCACAATGTTACTAAGAGTCTCAACTCTAGTGGCTGAGACATACCACTCTATCACACATAGTAGTACAACATGTGACAACCAATAATGAATACAAAATCATATTTTATCTCATATGTTGTGAACTATTTTGTGTTGCAAAGAACATAGATAATCATGTCTCACTTTAATGATCTCTATCATTAATTTGAAATCTATACAATGCAAGCTCATAATAATATATCATCAAACATGAATAATACAACACCCATAATTATGCATGCAATGAAATAAAACTATTTTATTATTAAACAATAACTAAAATTAGCTTTGTAGGGCATACTAGTTTTTCAAAAAAGACAATGCCAACCCACTATATTACAAAGGAAGTCCCCAGACCCCATGGCTCTTGATCCTAGCACCATGTCTTTGTTATCTATGTTCACCTCCAAGAAATCCACCAGTGAATGTAGGTACTTATCGTTAAGTCACAACACCAATTCTTCAATCATCACATAGCAAGTCTTCAACAGGCTAGTTCGTCAAAAAACTTGTTTTGTTACCAATCAAGATTGTGTGTTTGAGTGTATATATGTATGTAATCGTTAAATGCAAACCAAATATATTATTTGAATTTGATCTAACTTAAAACCTTAAACTTATAATAACATAAACCTAAATTTATATATATAATTTTTTTTTTTTGAAAAGGTGGATAAACCACATTAAATTAAGATAGAAGGACAAGATACAGAGGGTGTACCACAAGAAGTGATACACAAGATCAGACACCAAAATACAAAACAGAGGAACAACAGGCCTCCTCAGAGCCTATAACATCAAAGGGAGTCTAGCCTGTGGACGTGTGCCTCCTCGGCCATCCTAGTCATTTCCCCACTAGCTCCAAGGAAATCCAAGCTACGTCGAACGATTGCCATAGGTTCCTCCAGCTTTGCTTTCATACTGTCTGTAAGAACATCAAACCACGAAAGGAGCATACGATTAACCTTCAAGTACAAAGCATGCACATGCAAGCAGTTATAATTAAATATGCAATCATTCCGAGCAATCCAGATATTCCACAGTAAAGCTTTAACAACTAGGTCAGTTAGGACCCGACTAGAAGGTTTCAACTCCAACCTCCACGAACACCAAATTTGACGTAAGGTCCTTGGAGTTTCCGGTATATTAAAAAGTCTACCAAAGTATTCCCACAGGGCACGAGCAAGAGCACAGTGCAAGAACAAGTGGTCAACCAACTCGATATCAGAATGGCACATGACGCAAGTTACAGTAGGGAGTTGATTGCAACCTCTTTGTGCAAGATTATCCAGAGTTAGTATCTTGTTATGCCAGGCCAACCAACTGAAAATGTTGATCTTTCTCGGGCAGTTATTTTTCCAAAAAAAATTTTGAAATAGGACAACACAGCCCACCATCATTGAGAAATCTGTAAAAGGAGTTAACCGAGTAAGCTCCATTTCTCGTCAGCTTCCACCGCTTAGTGTCCTTGACATCCCGCTCGGATCTTTGTAGCCTATCACGGATTACACACACCTAAGGCTCCACAGAGAAAGGCGGCTCAGACAGCAACAACCTCAGATCCCACACTGAACCATTTTGCTGGTGCGTCGCAAAGTAAATGTCCGGCCACACCAATCTAGGAGCCCAACCATTTAGCCAATTGTCCTTCCAGAAGAGGGTCTCCTTGCCAGAGTTGATATCAAAAGAGATACATCCTCTAAGAGGTGGAAGACATCTGGAGACCCCCTTCCAGAAGAAGGAAATTCTGCCGGACTGTCTAGGAAACATGTTCCAACTTGGTCCACCATAATTGAAGAGAATCACCTTCGAGCCAATCCAATTAGTATTAGTCGCGAACTTCCACCACCATTTACCTAATAGTGCATGGTTGAAGTTATCCAGGTCTAGGATGCCCCAACCACCTTGATCCCGGGAGCGACAAATGTTTTTCCACCTCACCAGCCTACAACTCGGATGATCAATATCTGGACCAGACCATAAAAAAATCTCTCCTGATACGATCTAATGCTTTAATCACCCACTTAGGCAATCTGAAGAGGAACATCCAGTAAGTTGGCAGGGCAGTAAGCACTGAGTTCACTAGCGTTAGACGGCCCCCCAGAGAGAGGTGTCTTACTTTCCACGAGGAGAGTCTCTTTTTCATATTTAAAATAAGTCCCTCCCAATCCTGTCTAAATTTATATATTCATATACATTTTTTTTTTCAAATTAATCAACATAAAAGTATTAATTATTCTAATAACAACCATGCAAAATTTTGTAATTTATGGAAACACCTACTTATTTACCCAATTTTATGTAGGCTAACAAACAGTCTAATTACCAAACATTAAATTTTTAAGAAAACTTAGGTAAAATTTCATATATGTAATTATGTGATGTTCCCAATTTTTGCTTCTCATGCGTCCATAAATAGTGGTAATTATTTGTAATAGCTCCAATTTATTGCTTCGGATCCGTTCATTAATAATGGTAATTATGTTAATAGTTCCTAGTTATTGCTTGCCATTTATTTATAAATAGTGATAGTTGTGCATAAGGCTGGACAGCCTGGACATGGGCAGAACTGAACAGGGTCTGGGCTGGGCTAGAGTAAACAGAGCAGCCCATATATTTGGCATGAACCACAACCGGATCAAATTACAACTTATCCCAACCCAAAAATAAACAAATTTTTTTTTTACAAAATAATATAAATAGATAAATAAAATTACTTATACAACATTAATATTTTGTGCTAAAGCCACTTAATTCAAGTGGTTAGAGGCATGATCGACATGGGTCTTTTGTGAGATATGTTTGCCATTAACTCATTAATATTAAAAATACTAATAGGGGCCGTTTGGTTTGGAGTAGTGGAGTGGGAATGACTCTTTACATTGGTTAAGCATTTGTTTGGATGTGGAGTAATGGGAGTGGGAGAGGATTGAGGAAGGAGTGAAAGGGGTTGTGGAGGGGTATTCACAATCATGAGAAAAATGGGGGGATTCTTGATTCCTTACTCATGAAATGACTATATTGCCCTTGTGTAAATACCTATCTCCAATTTGTAATTGGTTATATAGATTAGCTAATTAATTATTTATTATAATATTAATAATAAATGTGGAAATTAATCAATATTAACGGCAAAAAAAATAATTATTATTATTCATAATATATTTATTTAAAAGTATATTAAAATTGGTAATTAATTAATTATTATAGTTAATTATTTGCTAATTATTGATGTTAACAAAAAAAATTGAGATTTTGTGACTTATTAAAATTAAATATTTATTTATAATAATTAATTTACTTTAATATTTAAATATTTTTTAAAAACATAAACCTCACAACTCATTTGTATAAAGGGCATAATAATCATTTTATCATATTTCCCTTTTTTACTTTTCTCATTCCCAATAAATTACCTCTTCAATCCTTCCAACCAAACATAGTTTTCATTCCCATTCCTTTTCCAATCCCCCTCATTCTCATTACTCTTCCACTCCTTTCCATTCCACTCCTTGCAACCAAACGGCCCCATAGTACTTCTCGCTTTTGTAAAAATAATATTAATATTTTATCACATAATTAAATAAATATAACTAAATAAAATAAAATGTCAAAACTAAAATGAAAAAGAAGGCATAAATATATATATATATATGTAAATTATTTATTTCTTATTCGGATTCGCAAGACCTAAACTCAACTCTAATCAGTCCTATGTATCTGAGCACAACCTGATTTTTTGGGCTATTTTTTCAAACCCAAATTTTATATTTTTTGGGCTGGGTTCGGATCAGCCCATGAGTCACCCAACTAATACCTAGTCCTAGTTGTGCATAGTTTCCAATTATTGTTATTCCATGCTACACATGTGTCCATAAATAATGGGGCTCACATCATGCAACGATAGATGAAATGAAAGGAGGAACATGGACGGGTGACATGTGTTGTTTTTAATTATTTATGAGATAAATATCCACAAATTATAATGAACAACACAAACGACGACTATGTAACTTCACCTAAATTCTCCTCTTAAAATATTTATTAAAACAGTAAAACGGACAACAACAAAGATCCAGGATTCCAGAGTACTAATCAAGTAATCTATTCTTTAATAAACTTGGTCTACTCATCAGTAGCCACCAGCACACAAGAATTAATGAATGTAAGAGTAACAAAAGAAAAACCACCAAGATATCCTTTTGGGAGGGGTGGCTCAAGCCGGTCACAAGCATCAACAACCATGTAAAATCTCACATCCTCACCCTGGGTCAACCCTCTAGCCTTGCACACCGTGCGCCACATATGCATACCCACTGACTTAAATGTGGGTGCATGATTACTGGGAGCGAACTTATCAAGGTTTGAGAGCCAGAGCTTGTGTTTTGACTGTTAAAAGTAGATGCTGACATATGATTGAAGTACGTGACCGGAAGAAGAGCCGGTAGTAATGGCTGCAAGCTACATGCGAGCATGGGGCGGATGAACATGCACCTACACAGTATGGAGGTTAAAATGGGCTGAGATAAGGACAACATTGCTGGTTGTTACGAACGGATGGCATCGGTTAAAGTATGTATTAAAATATAGTATCTATGTTTTAAGGTTAATGACCAATGGGTCTTAGTTAGTGGATATTCTATTTCTGACCAATGGATGGTGTCTCTTTAATGTAACTTTTTTTAGGTTTTACTTTTTAGAATATATTAAGGGAAAAGGAGTTAGCTCTATGCTCATTGGTTACAGTGGAACATAAGAAAGGAGTCCGTTTCTTTTACTCTGTTGACCAGCACGTACTCTCACATTTCTACTCTTCTTCTTCTTTTTCTTTTTCTTCAACATTCCAAACTGAGTTCTTTCTCAATTTAACCGAAGTCACGATCCTCGTCTCTTTATTTGGAAAAACAATGTGGGTTTCTGTGATCTCAACCTTTGGTATATTTTCATGATGTGTGATTACTGTATGATCACATGTTAATGGATACTGTTAGTGCAACTACACTATTATTGGCATGATTTGACATCTAGTCAAAATAACGTGGCAACCTTTGTGATGTGGCATAATTGATGACATGGCAAAACATGGTGATATGACAAGGAGTCTTGGATTTGAGACAAATATCTTGAAAATCTTGAAGAAGCTATTTTTTGTAATGTGTTAGAACTTAAAAAAAATCATATCAAGACCATATTTAGGTGTTTTGATTTAAGACTAAATATGGATAGAGTTTAATTGAAGAAATATCTATCAATGGTATGATTGAAGACTATTGATGGTATGATTTGAAAAACTTTAATAGATATGACTGAAGACTATTAAGGGTATGATTGAAGAAATGCCTATTGTTGGCATGATTGAGATGATTGATTGAAGATCTTTCTTGGGAAGATTTGAAGGCCAAACTTTGGATGAATTGAAGATCAAGTTCGGTAAGTTTCGTGAAGATGCATAAATACATGCGCCCTTGCGAAGGGACTGCGTGGCGGGGAACTTAAGAGGTAGGCTAGTTGCTGATAATCGAGATCAGGAGATCGGGCTGTACCGACTTAGACTAAGCATGACGGGGAGGTTAATGGGTCTTGAGATCGTTTGTAACTTAACCAGAACTCAGTCAAGTTAGTAGTTAGGGCCATGTTGTAATTCATATTACAACAGGAGTTGCAACAGCTAATTTTAGAAGGTTTTTAAATTAATAGCAGCGGAGATTATAAAAGAGGTATGTGCTATATTTGGAAGGCGTCTATATAAGCTACCTTGCTCTGAGATTGGGTGTCTCTTGTTGAGGAGAGTGTGTGAGCACTAGACAATGTAGAGAAGGTAGTGATCTTTATTATTGGGAGAGTGAATGACAAGTGTTTGTACTTATCTATTTTCATCTCTTTTAATGGATTATTTATCTCCGGGATTGACCCCCAGACGTAAGCGAGTGGACTCCGAACTGGGTTACCAATCTTGTGTGTCTCCTTCTTGTTTGGTTTGCGTGAGTTTTCTATGAGTGTTTAAGTGTTCTCTAAACCACAAACCACATTGGTGGAACTAACAAGTGGTATCAGAGCCTTGGTCACCGTGCTCGCTTTGGTTTCAAAGTCGGCGAGGTCCTAACAAGTTCTATTAATGGCTGGAAAAGAAGGAGCTTAAGGTTGCCAACGTCTAGTGCAAGAATTAGATTGATACCCTAAAAAGAAGTACAAAATCGAGAAATCCAAGATCTCGAACTCACTTGCGTATTGATCTCCATGGCCCTTCTTCGATCACCTCGATCTACTCCTTCGTCCTACCCACAAGCCGATCCAGCCAAAGTCACTCCGTAAAAGGCCCACATCATCACCACCACTTAGCCTCCACCGCCTCCCAACAACTCGAGATCTCTATAATCTCTCTCACTCTCCATGCATCTTCGATCCAACGATTTCCGGATATATCCAAGAAGGGGGATTGATGAGGAATGCAAAGTCGGGGATCTAGTCACCACTTGCCGGGGCTTCCCTTGCGATTGTTGATCTCCTTTTTTATGCTCGCCATGTTCGCCACTATAGCCTCTGCCTATGTATTTGTTTTGATTTGGTTTTTTATTTAGAATTTTTAAAAATTGATTGATTTGGTGGTGTAGATATGGTACTCGGCTTTGAAGACGATTTCGGAGAAGGCAGCGTGCGAGTTTGTGAGAGAGAATGGGTTGGATGTGGTGGTAATCAATCCTGGGACTGTGATGGGGCCGATCATCATTCCACCGGGAATCAGTGCTAACATGGCTATGTTTCGTCGACTTCTTGAAGTTTAAAAGTTTGATTAATTTATTTATTTACTACCCCCTTCTTGTGAATTTGGTTGTCATTGTGATGGTACGTTAATTCTTTTAAGCTTATGGGGTTTAAATCTCTTATGTTCTTCAAAGTTTGTTTAGTTTTTTTTTTCTTTTCTGAATTTAAGTGTGATGGTGATGAGATGATAATTATATTTTTTTTTTTAACTTATGGTAAATCTCTTTGTTCTTAATTTTTTTTTTCTTCTGAATTTAAGTGTGAAGGTGATGGGATGCTATTTTTCCTTTTTTAAAGGGTATGCGCAGTTTCTTCTCACTACAACAAAAAAGAGTTTTTGTGACATTTGTCATGTGTCATAAATAGCCAAAAACCATTGCAATAGCTCTATACCGACTTTTGTAACAAATGTCATTTATATGTCATAATTGCCATAGTCGGTATACTTTGTTATGATATTTTCAAAAAACTTCGGTACCTATATATGCCATAGTCATTATACTTGGTATAGTCATTGCGGAAACTCATGGCATCATCAACGTCTTGCCAGTGCTTTTGCTTAAGGTTGCCGCAGAAAAGGTTGAGGAAGTGGCCTCCCCAGACGTTGATGAAAGTTGAGGTTGCCCTTCGCTCCAGTAGTCCTCTCTTGAGGATGAAGATGGATCGAGAGGGCTAGGGTTATGGTTTGTTGTTGCTGGTGTTGTGGCGTCGGCGCTGCGATTGTAACCGGTGGCGGCATAGTCTTCACCATGGAATTATTGAGAGAGAGAGATATGAAGATGAGGGAACTACAACTCGCTCATTTTATTTCATAAATCAGTTTTATCAACTTCATTGCAGAAGACGCTCATTTTACAGTTGTTGTAGTTATAAATAAAATTTATGTCAGTTTTAGTAGCAAATGTACCAATGGATAAATGCCAATTTTAGTAACAAATGTACCAATGGATAAATGCTGTGTTTCGTAGTGTTGAACATCATTTGTGAAAGCTCTTCTATTCCATTCAAATTAATAAACTTTTTATCCCAATATATATCCACATGAGTGTAGTTTCTAAATTGATGTTGGAGAGCTATAAGATCAACACCAGAAAACTTATATAACTTATATATATGGATAAAATGCAGCTATTTTTAATAACATTTCCTTATCTAATGCACTAGATAACTCTGATGGAATTATAGAGAGCTCCGCAAAACTAGGGCTTTAGAGCAACCATGAATCTTGGAACTACATATAGCTTGTAAATAAGGTTTTTAGGGATGGTTAAAAAAACTTTTTTTTTTACTTTATTGGTCCATATTATTATTGCTTTTTTTTATGGTTAAAAACTAGGTTTTTAGAGAATCTTGGGAACAACATATAGTTTTTTAATGGTTTCATATTATATATTTATATATATATATATTATTTTTTTTGAAAAAAAGTGGGGTGTGTTGTTAATTATCTATATATAAAGATAAAGAAAAACAAACGCAAGCCTCTTTATCACAAGATAAGCTCCACTATGATCAATTATAATAGAAGCATTTTAAATAATTTATTAATAAAAATCACTTGATGTAAAGAAAAACTAGTAATCAATCACTTCTTATTTTATTGGCATCAAATCCCTACATAAGTATTCATGTCTTGTTGGGGAGGAGGATTCGAAGATCATCTTATGCAGAGTGAGAGTACAAGTGTATTAAAATTAACTCAATATCTGTACAGATTCATGATTCATGATTTATTTATATTTTATCAAAATAAAAAGTATAAGTAGTCACATCACAACGAGATTTTATTTATTACTATTAATTACTAACTACTATTATTGATGTTTAATTCAGAGTTAAATTTAGTGATTTATTTATTATTTTTACTCAATTTAAAGTCTCAAGGTGTTAACCAGACTATATATGCCGCGCAAGCCCAGTTCATTTTTTCTCTTAATTAAAATTTTGAAATTATTTATGACTAAAGTTAATAGCTAACAGGCAAAACCTATTTTATTAAATAGTATTTAATTAACAAAACAAGGGAGAAAATTCATCATCATTATCATATATATAGATATAGATATAGATATATATAATTAAATTTTAAAATGGAATAAGTTTATATATATATATCAATAAATAATACATGTGTTTTAAATTGATGTATTAAAAAAAATTTAAATAAGATATGTCACGCCCCGACCCGTGGACCCACAGAACGTGACAACCGCCGCAACGATCCCGAGGAGTGATACATCGCCACTTAACCCTCGGGATGTCGCAAGGCTGCCCAATACAGCTGAAATTCCACAATATCTAACACAGATATAGAGTAGACCACAAATAATGCAAGGGTTCTTAAGATACAGAAATGAATACATAAATATTAATAAGAAGTTTACATTAATGCAATTAATACACTACGACTTAAGAACTGAAAAAAATACTCAAATAACTAAACTAGCTACCCTAAAACAAATTCTTGCCATGCACTTCACATCCGCATCGCTTTGCTGAACTGAAACCTGGGGAAAGGGAAGAGGGGGGTGAGCAACTAAAGTTACTCAGTGAGGGGAGGTTAGCACAACTTTAGCAGAAATACACCAACAACCATAATAATAAAAATAAATCATCAAAGTAAATACTTTACCAAAACAATACTAGTTTAGAAACATTATTACATATAATAGAAGTCTTCAAAAGAATTAAAATAACATAATAATACCGAGAAAACCCTTTTTACCCCAACTAGGGTTTACAACACAAAAATCATAAAACATGGTTTCAAATACAAGTAAAAACAACCAAATGTCATGGTTTTGAAATAAATAAGCACAATACCCAACACTCACCCAGCATAACGTGGTTTAAAAAAACTCTCTAAACCTTCGCCGTGGCCATGGCTAGGTTCAGAGCCGTCAAGGTACTCATGCCTTTGACGTTGACCCATCAGTTCACCGGTTGGTGACTCTGGCTATCCGATGAATATCCAGTCATGGCTCTACACTCCCACCTGAACTTGCCCTCGTAGTAATCAGTCGGTCAGCACGCCACCTCAACAGGCTGGCCGTTGAGACCGCCTACTGCAGTAGGATATCACCATACAATCACCACAATAAACACAACTCCACTCGGAGTACAAAAGCCATCCATATCATAAATCAATAACACCTCGACCATTTGCGCGAGGACAAGATAAACACACAAGCAAAGCTCAAGCTCTTAACACAAATTAATTTACAAATCCCAACACAAGAAACAACATGGGAATCCTTTCCTTTCAACAATTCAAAATAAGTTTCAAGCCTTAGATTTCACAAAATCAATGATTTTCACAACAAATCCCAAGTTTCACACAAAACAAGGATTTCACAAACTCATTGAAAGATATCGATTACAAATCCAACATTAACAAATCAAATACCAAATAAACATCCAAGAATTTTAACAATAATAACTATCATTAACCAAAATGCCAAACAAGTATAAACTAATAAAGATTTACTTAAACCATGATAGAAACCAATATAAGTATATGTATATATATATAGTTATCGGTATTCTTCTAATAAAGCTATGCTTCTAGGGGTTTTAGCTTCATTCTACTCCAAAGAAATCAAAGAAACAACCAAAGATTGCTGGTGCTACAGTAACCTCTGAATTGCTACAGTAAACTCGGGCCTTAAACTATGATTTTCTCCAAATTTACAGCACCAAATCAAGAAATTTCATCACAAGCATTCTCACACATGAACAACAAGTCAATGGCTTCAATTTAAGCCTATAAACAAGCAAATCCATGGAGAATTCTAGGTTTTTTTTTACAAAAAAGCTAAAAACAAGGAAAAATACAAAAAAAATACGGTATAAAACAATAAATCCAAGCTTACCAAGTTCAAGAATAAGGGAGGAAGGAAGAGGACACTTGGTTCGCCGGAAAACCTCGCCGGAAAAATTTTAAGAAAAGGGAAGGGTTCGGCCAACTAGGGAAGAAGAAGAAGAAGAAAAGAAGAAGAAAGGTTTCAAGAGAAAATCGCGCTGCTACAGTAACGTGTTGCTACAGTAACAGATCACTACAGGACCAGGCTTCTATAGGACCGGTCTGCTACATGATCAAGCTGTTACAGGACAATATTGCTTCAGTATTGGGTTGAAAAATCTATAGAAATAGGCTAGTTCAATCTATAGTAAATCTGGTTATAACAAGATATCTGAAAAAAATTATATTTCCTATATTTTAAATTTTGAATTTTTATATTTTATATATAAGTGAAAATAGAAATGACTTAAACTAATTTTATTAAATAATTTCTTAATAAAGTATGTGAAATAGCTCTTATGAATATTTAAACTCTTGAAATAAAAAAAATATTACATAGGTAAATATATCTCAAATTTTAAGATATTTTCTCGATTAACATTAGTATCTTTTTGTCTTTACAATAGTGACACTAGTTTACTTTTTAGCCTTTTACATGAATGATTATTTTAAGATAGTTATTTAAGTGCTTCCATATTTAGTTATTTATCATTTATAATTTTTTTTTAATGTTTTTGGATTTTTATTTTAAATAAAAATAAATAAAATAATATGACAGCGGATTGCCTGTCGGGCCCATTTAGTCTTCTTTTAAACCTTCATATCATTATTATTTATTTAAAACATATTAAATATTTTTAAAGATACAAAATTAACCAAAAAATTTAGTGCAACTATATTTGTGATATTATTCTAGAATTTGATGCTCATGTCACCTTATCAACCTATTAAACCCTCAACCACTAAACTATTTTTTATTATAGTTATATTATAATATAGGATACACAATCATTTCATTTAATTTTTTAATTATTTACGTTATAAATTTTATTAAAACATATTTATTTAATAAAATTTTAAATATTATTAACAAAATTATTAAATAATATAGATCTCCCATTTCAAGGAGATCTTTTACAAGGGTTTGGAGTTTCAAGTCTAAACTGGATCTTAACGTATGGTATTTTTATTATGTTATTTTTTATAAATAATTTCTGTCATTTCTTCCACTTGGACAAAGATGGAAACTATTTATTGACCAATTCTTTAAGGTTTGCTGGACAGAAACAGTACTAGGTTGCTTGTAATTGGCATTCTGTTTACACATAAATTTCCTGTGATGATGGATTATACAAATTCTTCATTAATTACTGATCATGTAGGAGATGGGTTTATTGCATCTAATGCTAGTCCATATGTTATTAGTCAGCATGCTTTAACTTAATACATTTAGCTTTAGTACTTGTTTTGTTTAATTACTTTGAGCATATATAAATGTTTATGTTGAGCATTTGTAGATTAGATTTTGTATGGTTGCTGTTTGCACAAAAATAGATAAACTATTAATTTCTTGGATTCTCATACTAGTTTTGAAGTAGTACAAACTTGAGTAAGTCATATATGAGCTCTATCTAATACAAAAATACTTGTTGTGGAATGCTTGTACATTAATTTTTGTTTTTCACCTTCTCTTTGAGTTTGCAGTTTTATGTGATTGAATTTCTGCATTTAACCTAACTAATGAAAATATCATCCAAAACTTTATCTGTGCGGCTGAAAGAAAAGAACAGAGTAAAAAAATAAAAGAGGAAAAACAGCAGAAATGCAAATTGCTGATTGAAACTGCTGCAGATGTGCTGTCTGGTCTAGGAGGAGCCCCTCTCTCCTTCTAGCTGTATTGTTTTGTGGCTTGCCTTATCCCACCTCTTGTGGTTCTGCTGTTTGGTCTGCTTTGTTATCTTTTCTGGGTGGAGCCCCTCCTTTTTTTTTGTATTGGTTACTTTGTTCTATTCTTCTTTTTAATACATTTGTGGTTTATCCACTTTATAAAATATATATATATATATATATATATATATATATATATATATGCTGCAAATGTTTTACTGTCTTAACTTCATGAGATACATAACGTGCTTTCTTTATAGGCTTTAAACAACAACTGGCTGACAAAATACATGCAGAAATAATTGGCACTAGTGCATACATATATGGTCAAAACAGAAATTTACGGAACTAACAGCCAACTGAAGACCAAGTCCAATGAACAAATTAACATCTGCAATATTTGAGTCATGCTCCATCAATCTGCTTCGATAATGATAATTAAAATTTGCTCATAAACCGTTGGCGTTTTATTTGGAATTGTACCATATTCTCACTCTCATATGAATCTAAATCCTTGTAAAAAGTCTCTTTGAATCGTGCCATATTCTCACTCTCAAATGCAACAGCAGCCGAAACACCTCCACTATTCCCAGCACCACCACGCATCACGTACGCTTGACCGACATATCTCATGCATGCTCTTCCCATAAACCACGGTTTCCCCCATCCAAAATCAGCTTCATAAATGGGCAATGTCAACCAGCTATTTACATGAAAATCCACCATTTTGAACGCCCTAGACCCCAGCACTTTCTCTTTATTACTCTTGTGTATCTCCAACAAATCCACCAATGATCTTATATGTTCATCATCAAGACTGCTAACTGTTTCTTCAATTCAATCTTGACAACTCCACACTCAAATGGCTTGGAAATCAAGTCCCCAACTCGCAAATGCGCCTAAGTTCTCAGTATCGCGTTACCAAGATATGCCATCGGTAGTACCGGCTTGAGCCGTGGACGAGCATCGGCAGTCAAGTAAACCCTGGTATCCTGCTCGTTGGCCAACTCTCGGGCCTTGCACGCCGTGCGCCATAGATGCACGCCTACTGCTTTGAATGTGCTAAGATTTCGGTCCCCATTCAAACCATGTTTGAGTGTGTTGAGCTGGTCTTTAGATATTGTGAGTATAGCTGTCTGACATGCTTGTCCCATCTCGTCTAGTGGGACGTATTTGCAGTAGAGCTGATCACAAGTGTACTCGATGTGATCAAACATGACGGTTGGTGGTGACCGAGCACGAAGCACAGTGCGATCAAGAAAAGGAGGAACACTGGTAATGGCAGAGCCACAACGGGCAATCTCAGACCATGCATTGATGAAATGGAGTGCAGAAACACCATCCGTGACCGAGTGGTGCGTCGCGCAGCCCAAGCACACTCCACCGCACTCGAAATATGTCAACTATATATATATATATATATCTCATTTAATTACGTTAATAATTTTAATCCAAGAAAACAATTAACAAAAACAAAAGTGATATATGTAATTAATGATGTAAAGATTGGACCTGAAACAACATCAAGATGGATGATCTCTCAGGGCCCGTGACGGAGGGGATGAGAAGCTGCCGGAGAACAGGTGTTGGTCGGAAGTCACCAAAGCCATCAACAGTGCACGCTGCTCGTGCAACGGAGAAGAGCACGCCCTCGGCATTGCAGTCCACCTCTGGCCGGCCATCTCCATCAAGCACTAGCCTTCCGGCTAGTGGGTAGAAGGTGACTAAGACCTTGCTTAAGGCCATCTTAAGAGTGTCTACTGAAAAGAAGTTTGGATCTCCATTGGGCTTGTAAAGAAAGAAAAATGGTGCATGGTCTCTTGGTGCGAAAACATCAAGGTTGGAGAGCCATAGCCTATGTTTTGGTGTTTCCTCATTAGGAACAACCAAGCAGGACTCAGTGATCTCAAGCATACTCTTGTCTACCTTCTTTATCTTCTTATTTATTTCTCTAGTGTGCAGATTGAAGAAGGTATTTATTAATTAAGGTGTAGCAAACTTTACACTGTTGAGATTGGGCGCAGTTACAAACACTTCAAACAATCAACAAAGAACAGTAAAATTTAACATAGTTCTGCCCTTCAAGCCTACAACCACAGTTAGACGCGACGAGAAATTCCATTATAATCTTAAAAGATAGATATTACAAGCTTATAAAGTTTAGATCAAACAATTACTTCACAAATAAGAAGAGAAAACATGAAAGAAGCTTACAAACATAAATCACAAGCTTACTTGTTCTTTTCTTCACTTGTTTGAAGGATCAAATCAAGTTTTTTGGAATTTACCAACTAATCTTAATCGCTCGTCATTCAATTTCTCAAAACCCCTCTTTTTGAACTCTCTCATTTGCTTTTGATTTGGAAAAGAAAAAAAGATTTTTAAGATCCCGAATTTATGAGGCGAATCACACTTGTACTCGAGTTGTGAGTTTCTCGGTGTACATTAACTGAACTAAAATAATCATGGTTTATAGCACAAGGGGTTCCATGATTCCAACAAGATTGAAAAAAGAGGAAATACAATCTCGATTACATTTTTATCAATTGATAGGGAGACATAGCAACGTTAACACAAACTAATTAAGCATGGAGAAACAAGGAGAAAGAAGATGACTTACCTTGTCAAGCTTTAAAGAGAAAGAGAAAGAACCAAACAAGCTTCACTTGGGATAAAGGATGAAAGGATTCAAGGTCTTGATCATCATCCAAAGGAAGAAGGATAAGAGGATGGGGAGAAACCAAAGAAGAAGGACAAGAAGGATAAAAGGATGAGGAGAAACCAAGCAAGAAGGATAAGATTACCACTGCTACAATAACCCATGTTATGAATTTTCAGGTACACTGTTATACACCCATGTAGTTTTATAACATTTTCTAGAAAGTTACACGGCCAGATACACGCCATGTAGTTCTTTGGCAAAAAACTAAGTTTTCTAAAGAGTTTGACGGGCAGATACATGCCCATGTAAGTCTTTGTCCAAGTTCTGAGTTTCCAGAAAGTTACACGGTTGATACAGTACACTTCCCTAAGTTTTTTAGAGAGTTACATCACTACAACAAATTGTATTTTTAGCGATAACAAAAGTTATCACTAAAAGCAACAATTTTAGTCACAATTAGTAATAATAGGAAATTTTAGAAGTTGTCACATCCCGTCACAAATACCTCTGATGCTAGCTAATACAAGGTAATCATTTTAGACAAATGGTCACAATTACTCCATATTTTGTGACCAATTTTACGACACTAACAAATTTAATATTTGTGACAAAGCTATGTGGCTACAAAGCAGAGTCAATGATGGACTTACAGGGGCCGGGACCGGAGAGGGAAGAGGTGGTGTGCGGCGATGGCGGTGGCGAGGTCGAGTTGGGTTCAGATTCAGAGGAGGAGGTGTGGAGGGTGATAGTGGTGATTGTAAGGGTTATGTTTTACAGTATTTCCACTTACAGCTAATTCATCTGTAAGTGGAAATGCTATAAAACATGCCTCTCATGTAAAAATTTTCACATATGAAATTGTTTTCACATCAAACCAAACACTCACTTACATGAAAAATCACTTACATCACAGCTACTTACAGCTAACCAAACATACCCAGTGTTGTGTCTTGAGTATATTTATGTTGTTAATTTTCAGTCAAGGTAGTGAAGTGAATTGCTAGTTCTTTCAGAGCATACTTGTTGCCTTTAATATCTTCACCATTGATTAACGTCCTCATATATACTTCTCATAGCTGATAATGTGATACTGGTATCAGAGATTTAACAGCTACTATCTCTCTCTCAATCTTCTCCTGTGAAGTCAACTTCTTCCTCATGGCTGCAAATGGGCTTCCTCCCTTGCTGGTATTTAATGGTAAAGGCTACGAAGACTAGGCCATCATGATGAGATCACTATTATGCTCTCAGGATCTTTGGGATCTAGTGGAAAAAGGATTCCAAAGAGTGAAGATGAAGCAAGGTTGAATGAGCATAAGAAGAGGGATGCTAAGGCCTTCTACTTGATTCAGCAGTTACTGAATCGGTCCTTGTTTCCTCAGATATCTATAGCAACTTTGGCCAAAGATGCTTGGGAGTAGCTGAGGAGGCGGTATCAAGGGAATTATAAAGTTATGGCTGTAAGGTTGCAGGCTTTGAGGCAAGCTTTTAAAAACCTTCGATTGAAAAGAAATGAAAGGGTTCAAGATTATTCATGTGACTAGAGTTACAGAGCTCGTCAACCATATGACAGTTCTGGGAGATACCATTACATAACCCATGGTGGTTGGCAAGGTCCTAAGAAGCATGGGAGCCAAGTACAACCATGTCGTGACAACCATAGAGGAATTGAGAGACATTACCAAAGCTTACCCTTGATGATATCACTGGCTCACTTCAATCTCACAAGACTCGTTTGATCATTCAAGCTGATCAAGTGGAGGAGAAAGTACTTTTAATAAAAGGAGAATCCTCTACTGTAAAGGAAGGTGATCAAGCTCCATCCCGAGGTCATAGGAGATGCTTTTACAGAGCTAGTAGTCACGGGAGAAACAGAGCAGGGATGTATAACAGAAGCTGTAAGACAGTGAACCTAGAGGCTTTAAAAGCAATGTCCAGTGCTACCAGTACAAAAGGTATGGATATAATAAAGCTAATTGCAAGTTTGTGAAGCCAGCGGACAAAGGCACTATCATGATGGCTGAAGAGAAGAAGAAGGATGTCAAAAAACTATTCATGGCACATGTTGAAGGAGATAACAGTGCAAACTCTTTTCTGGTGCACAGTACAAATGAAAAGAGTGTAAACGCTGTTTGGATCATTGATAGTGATTGCTCTATCCACATGATAGGTGTGAAGGAGCTATTTGAGAACTTCAACGAGTCCCGGATATTGAGTGTCAGGCTGGGCGACGATAAGGAGATACCTGTGTTGGGTTAGGCAATGATTGTCATTAGAGCAGAAAATAGCCTATGAAGCTTTTGCAAGACGTTCAGTACGTACCTGGACTGGCTCATAATCTCCTGAGCGTGGGACAGCTACTCTCGAGGGGATATGATGTTGTGCTCAAAGGTTATGCTTGTTCTATAGTTGAATGGAGCTCCGGTGTGCACGTGGCCAAGATGAGAGGAATGGCCATTAACATGTTTCCATTAACCCACGCATTGGGGAAGGAGGTTCATGTGATGAGTGCGTCTTTTGGAAACAAGCACGACTCCCATTCTGCCATGACGCAGGGAAATCTCGAAGAACCAATGAATGCCTACAACACATTCATATGGATATCTGGGGCCCAATGAATGTCAAGACTTTGGGGAAGGGGATCATTTTTTCCTCTCGCTAGTGGACGACTTTACACGTATGACTTGGATATTTTTTTTCTCAGGTCAAAGGCAAAAGCATTCGAAAGCTTCATGAAGTTTCAAGCTCTTGTTGAATATGAATCTTGGAAGAAGATTAAAATCCTGCTATTGGATAAAGGAGGAGAGTTCCTCTTATTGGAGTTTAATGATCATTGTGACAGAGTTGGAATACAATGAGAGCTAACTACTTCCTATACACCACAACTCAATGGGATAGTAGAGAGGAAGAACTGAACTATTGTAGAGATGACCCAATTCTTGCTAAAGGGCAGTGGTCTGCTGGCAACGTTCTGGGCAAAAGCTGCTGCAGCGACAATCTATCTTATTAATGTGATGCCAACTGATGTAGTTCCAGAAAAAACACCGTATGAAGCTTAGACTAGTGTGAAGCCTTCAGTGAGAAATCTCTAAGGGTGTTTTGTTGCATAGGTTTCATGCAAATTCCATCGTAGAGATGACACAAGCTTGATGACAAAGCAGAAATGTGCATATTCATATATTACTGCTTGAAGATAAAGGCATACAAGATGTACAATCCACTCATGGGCAAGGTCACATTAAGCAGGGATGTAGTGTTTAGAGAACAGTCAAGCTGGGACCAGAATGCAAACACCAATGCTTAATTACAAGGCCAATGGTGAAATTCAAAAGTTAAAAGCCAGGATTGTTGCCAAGGGGTACATTCAATAGGTGGGAATAGATGTGGAGAATGTGTTTGTACTTGTGGCTCATATGGAAATTGTAAGGTTTCTACTTGCTCTGGCAGCTCAAAAAGGTTGGTGTTTGTTTCATTTGGACGTCAAATCTGCCTTCTTGAATGGAAAAATCCTTGAAGAAGTGTTCGTGGAGCAACCAAAGGGATTTGAGATTGAAAAGAAGCCAAAGATGGTGTACAAACTTAAGAAAGCCCTCTATAGGCTGAAGCAAGCACCTAGATCATGGTATAGTAAAATTGATTCCTATTTTGCTCAGCAAGGGTTCTAAAGGAGTGAAACTGAGCATACTCTTTATAGAAGGACCGAAAGCAATGGTGAGGTGTTGTTAGCTTGCATCCATGTTGATGACATACTGTGTTTGAGTTCCTCAATAGAATTGGTCATTGAATTTAAGTCGGAGATGCAGAAGAATTTTGATACAACATACCAAGGAATGCTATGTTATTTCTTAGGAATGGAGGTATTGGAAGACAAGCATAGAGTGTTTGTGTCACAGAGAAAATATGCTCAAGAATATTGAAGAAATTCAATGTGCTCAACTGTAAGCCTGCCCCAAATCCAATGTGTTTGAATGAGAAACTTCAAGCTAATGATGAATCAGGAGATGCAGAAATGCAGAAGTATAGGAGCTTAGTTGGCCAATTAATCTAACCCACATAAGACCAGGTATAGTTTATGCTGTCGAGGTTTTCTCCAGGTATATGAACAAAGCTTCTAAAACTCATGCAGGTGCTGGGAAGCAAGTACTGAGGTATCTCGCTAGGATAATTGACTATAGGCTATGGTATGCTTACTCAAATGGTTGTAAAGTGGTAGGTTTCTCAGATAGTGATTGGGCTGAGAGTTTGGAGGATAGAAAGAGCACATCCTGAGTTGTTTTCAAACTTGGTTCAACTATAGTCTTGTGGATATCCAAGAAGCAAGAGGTGATTGCATTGTCAACAATCGAGGATGAGTATATCGCCATTTCATCAGTAGCTTGCCAATGCTTGTGGCTTAGGAAATTGTTGGGAGATTGTGGCATAGAGGGCAAAGATGCAACTGAGATTTGGTGTGATAATAAATCTGCAATTGCAATCGCTAGAAACCTAATGCATCATAGAAGGACAAAACACATAGACATTAAGTTTCATCACTTTCGAAATCTAATTTGTAATGGCATTGTCATGATATTAAAACATTGCAGCACAACTGAGCAGATTACTGATCTTCTGACCAAGCCTCTACTATCCAGAAGCATAACATGTTAAGAATTCAGGTGGGTGCGTGCAACCTTCAATCACGGGGAAAATATGTTGGTGTGTTAACTGATTAACTCCCAAAAACTCCATATAGTATCATTTATATGCGGGTACCTACCTGATTAACACCTAAAAACTCTAAATCCCAAATCAAACAAGTTTCTTCAGAATACCCTAAATTTGAGAATAATTTTTAAGGATATCAAAAACCTATTTAACACAAGCAAGAAAATTGTAAGAAGGATACAAATGAAAAAGGTCAAGCTATCACTTTGCTCTCCCAAATATTAGATTACTTCCAAGAGTATAATAGCATTTAACCACTCTAAATGGTCATATTAAAATTCTATCATGACCCATGAGTACTAAACCAACCATAAGTCTGTCTATCTTTTCCCAAATCATAAAATTATAAATTCTAAGGATATTAGACAGCCAAGGCTATAACATATCCAAAATTCACATGGTTTAGAGAACTACTCAATGTAAACCATTAAATTGAATCTCCAACTATTTCTGCAAACTTGTGATTCAGACGCATCTCTTTCAAACATGCATAACTCTCAATATACAACTTAAAAAGCAATGAACTTTAACTAACAATCAAATAATTTAATAATAAACAACTTTTCTATTTTTCATCTTACCCAATTCAATCTTTATGACCATAAAAAATACCCATCATTCTTAATGTTCTGCACAGACATCCAATCCAAGATAGTTTACTAATAAAATCATATCTCATAAAATATAATCGTATAAAATATGAAAAATTTCAGGTCTTTAGGTAACATCAATATATACAAAAATTTTTATATTAAACATGAGTTCGGATTAAACTTCTAAAATCCTCAAATTCTCTGATCAATCTTCATGCTTCCTGCAGAAATGTCATTGAGCACATCTATAAAAATCTGATCATATCTCACAATGTACAGGGTAAAAATTCTAAAATTTGGCAAAGACAAAGATAAAATCATCTTCTACAACTTTCTTATATAAATCTAAATATAAACAAGAACTTAAAATCATGAAATAAATCAAAATGAGGATCAAGGTTGCACAGAAATCCTGACCATGTCATCTGCGTTTGAAGCTTATATCTTATAGGATAAAACTGCAAAAATTCTGAAATTTTTTAGTAAACTAGTTAAGATTAAGATCTATAAATTTCATATTTTGATCTCACCCCAATTCAGTTTTTAGATCTTCCCAAATTAAAGAGGGATGTCTGCTATGCTACAGGAAATTTCTGAACATTATCCTTTCATTAAATCAAATCAACATTCTCACCAAACCAAACCCTAACCCTAACTAGTATCATGTTACAATCTTAAGAAGAGGGCAAACAAAATAAATCAGAACCTTAACCCAATATTAACAATTCTACAATTTTTTTTTCAAAAATCCGAGGAAGAGGATGCTTACCTCAAAAATAATAGTGAACCAATCAAACCCGTGACTGTGAGATCTTTCCCTCTTCCTCATCCCCAACACCACACGTAATTAAGGAGAAATGCTAAATCTAACTTTTCTTAAATGACACGACTAAGATAGAAGGAGGTGAAGGGTGCGTAGGGTTTAGGGATGGGCATGGGGCGAGGTGGGGACGGGAAGTATCTCCCCACTCATTCCCCCATCTTGGGTGGGGATTCCCCGTCCCCGCCCCAGTTGGGGAAATCGGGGAGGAGGAAGACGCCACTCCCCGCCCGACGGGGATCCCCACCCCGGCCTCCAAACACAATTTTTTTTTTAAAAAAAAAACAATCCACTAATATAATGTTTAAATTCATGAACTTAGAATCTTTGATACCAATTAAGACTCATCTTTATTAATAACAAACATGATATTATATTATATATTTTTTAATTTTTATTTTAACACATTTCTTACAAAAATCCAATAATCTATGGAAAAAAATCAATTAAATTAGATATTAATTGAGACTAATCATTACTAATAACAAACATTGTATTATATTATATATTTTTTATTTTTATTTTATTTCAACAAATATATTGTTATATATATATATATATAACATTTCAGGGTGGGGACTCCGCGGGGCGGAGAGATCACTCCCCACCCCCACCCCGCTACAGTAATCGGGGAATTTTATTCCCCCACCCTAGCCCTCGCGGGGGAGGAAACCAAGGATTCCCCGGCCCAAACAGGGCGGATCCTCGCGGGGGACGGGGATTCCCCGCCCCATGCCCATCCCTAGTAGGGTTTTGAAAAAAATAACTGAAACATAAAATATAAAATATAAAATTAAAATAAATAAATAACCACAAAATGTAATATTATAATTAAAAAATGGTGGGACCCACATAAATGAAGGTAGTGAAGTGAATTGCTAGTTTTTTCAAAGCATACTTGCTGCTAGAGGTGCAAGATGGGCAGGCCCGCCCCGGCACGGTGCGGCCCGAGCACTGTACATGCTATATGGCCCAAGCACTGTACGTGCTCGGGCCGGCCCGGGCCGGCACGGCCCACCGTACAAGGGGGGTCGCCCGGCCCTTTTTTTTTAAAATTAATTTAAAATATAAAATTTGTAAATTCTTTAAAAATATTGTAAAAATTGTAAGAAAAATACTTAAAAAAATACTAAAAATTAAGGAAATTTTTTTTAAAAAAAATCTAAATATCATAAAATATAAGTTTCTTGATTGTAAAAAATATACAACACATAAAGACTAGAAAAAATAATTAAAAAACATGTAAAAAATTTAAATTTACATGAATAGAAAATTACATAGAAAAAATAGAGATAAATTAAAAATAAATTACAAATAGATATAGGAAAAAAATTGCCATTTATTT
The DNA here is from genome assembly GCF_009730915.1 of Dioscorea cayenensis subsp. rotundata. Taxonomy (NCBI): domain Eukaryota; kingdom Viridiplantae; phylum Streptophyta; class Magnoliopsida; order Dioscoreales; family Dioscoreaceae; genus Dioscorea; species Dioscorea cayenensis. The sequence continues at coordinate 4,275,531 of NC_052478.1, forward strand.
AAAAACTATGAAAACAAATGGTGGGCCGTGCCGGGCCGGCCCGCAACGGCTAGTGGCGGGCTGTGCTTGGCCACCAACTTGTGGCCTGGCACTGTAGCTGTCAGTGCCAGGCCAAGCACGGCCCAAACCGTGCTGGCCGTGCCGGGCTCGGGCCGGCCCAGTTTGCAACTCTACTTGCTGCCCTTAATATCTTCACCATTGATTAACTTCCTCATATATACTTCTCTTAGCTGATAGTGTGAACAATTTTGATCTAGGATTATGAAGGGGAACGTGCTCGAACTAAGGATAACAGTTTGTTGGGCAAGTTTGAACTCACTGGTATCCCACCAGCGCCGTGCGGTGTGCCGCAGATTAATGTGACCTTTGACATTGATGCTTATGGTATCTTGAATGTGTCGGCAGAGGATAAGAGTGCCGGAGTAAAGAACAGGATTACCATAACAAATGATAAAGGGAGGTTGATCAGCAAGGAGGAGATAGACAGGATGCTGAGTGATGGTGTTGTGGAGAGCGCGGGAGTTGTTGTGGAAGATGACTGGGATAAGTCAGCTAACGTGGAAGCATCCTCACCACTAGTCCGCAGGAGCATCAGAGAAAGGAAAAGGAGCATTAGACTTGCGAGTTATCATACTCCTGGAAGAGTGGCAACATAAAAGGCTATGATTAGCGGAGAGAATGAATTGGTTATGCTGACATGGCATTAAGGAAGGCAGCTATTGGTGGAGAATTATAGTTAGTTATGCTAGCTGGGAGGTGTATAAAAGGAAGAGAGGAGAACAGTGAAAAAGAGGAAAGAAGAAAGGAAGGAGCTAGAAGCTTTGGGCCTGATCGTCTCTCCGGTGCTATCTCCGGCGAGGATTAGGAGGGAGTGCTCTCCCATCTTATCTTACTATTTTTCTTACTTAGTTGTGTCCGATCTACAGCTCTGTGAGCTTTTTTACTGCTTTTGAATTCATCCTGCTAGTTACTTGCTTGGTTGTTGATGATTGAGATCATCTCATGAACCATACTTGATGTTTCGGGTATTTGATGCTTGATCTGCTGAAATTTTGTGAATTCATTGCTAAATTGAAGTAAAAATGCAAATAGATCACAGATCTACTGTTTGACTGAAGATCTTTGAGTTAGTTCATCGAAATTCTGGTGAATAGAGTGAATTGTTGATTAATTCATTACATATTTGGTGCTTTCGTTCATGGCTGAAGCAACTCGGTTTAGGGATTTGATGGCAAAGATTGACAGTATGCAAGTTGCTATGGAGCAACGAGAGGCAAGAATGATTACAGCTTTGGAGCAGAGGGATGACAAGATCAAGATGTTAGAAACATCTTTGCAAACCATTTCTAAATATATTGAGAATCAGATTGTAACAACAAATGTCAATATGGAGGACTCAAAACAAAGAGGAGAATTCAGGGAGGAAATGGAGTATGTGAGATCTAAGCCTTTCACTACTAGATCCGTTAAACTGGATTTTCCTAGGTTTGATGGAGAAGAAGTATTACAATGGATATATAGGGCAGAACAATTCTTCAAGTATTACAGGGTTACTGATGGAGAAAGGCTGGAAATTGCTTCTATACATTTTGATGGACAAGTGGTACCTTGGTATCAGATGTTAGAGAAAGAAGGAAAAGTTGAAAATTGGCCATCCTTGGTGAATGCATTGGAAGAGGTATATGGGCCATCAGTATTTGAAACTCCAGAATTTGCATTATTCAAGTTGATTCAAGAAGATTCAGTAACCAATTACTATGCTACTTTTGTATCCTTGGCCAATAGAGTGGAAGGAGTATCCCCTGCTGCTATGTTGAAGTGTTTCATAAGTGGATTGCGAAAGGAAATTCAAAGAGACATTATTCCTTTGCTTCCAGAATCAATCTCTAAAGCAGCAAGTTTGGCTAAACTTTATGAGGATAAATATCCTGTGCTGCCTAAGATTAATACTAGGAGAATCCAGTATACTCCTGACATTAATGTTACTCAGCACACAAGTAAAGCAATAGTACCTATACAAAAGGTGATGCCAACAGTTCAGAATGTACCTCAACTGCCAGCTCCTACTTCATCTTATAATGCTCCACCCTACAAAAAAATTAGTTTTAATGAAATGCAACTGAGGAAGGCAAAAGGATTGTGTTTTAATTGTGATGAAAAGTTTTCACCTACACACAGATGCCAGAACAAGAAATTATTACTGTTGCAATGGAGTGAGGAGATATCAAACAGTAGTGATCAAGAAATCAGTGATTTTGTAGTTGAAGTGGAGGAAGGCACAACTGTTGAAGAAATTGACCCGAAATCCTCTTTGAATGCCATGAATAGTTCTGCAGCTTCAGGTACTATGAGGTTTACTGGTTATGTAAAAGGACAATCAGTCAAGGTGCTACTTGATGGAGGAAGTGATGACAATTTCATCCAACCTAGAGTTGCAAAATTTTTACAAATGGACATACAACCTACTGCTACATTCAAAGTGTTGGTTGGAGATGGGAATTTTTTACAAGTTGAAGGGAAGATTGATCCATTTAAAATTTCTATTCAAGGCTGTAAATTGGCATTTCCTGTCTACTTACTACCTATAGCAGGTGCTGAGGTAATCATGGGAGCATCATGGTTATCAACGTTGGGAGCTCACATTATGGACTACAGAAATTTATCTGTACAATTCTACAATGAAGACAAATTTGTAACATTGATTGGAGAAAAAAATCAGGGTCCTCAAATTGCTTCAGTACATCAATTATACAGGTTGAATTCTGTGAAATCAATTGCACAGTGTTATCAGATGACTCATGAATCTGTAGAATCAGTTTCAGATACTTTTGAAGAGCAAGAAGGAGTTGCGAGAGTTCAGGAAAATATTATACAGTTGCCAGATGGAATACCTGATACTTTAAGGCAATTGTTGCTTAAGTATCAAGAGGTATTTGGTATACCCAGGTGTTTACCACCGACAAGATTATGTGACCATAAGATTCCATTACAGCCCAATTCCAATCCAGTAAAGGTGAAGCCCTATAGATATCCACATAGTCAGAAGACTGAAATTGAAAGAATGGTTGATCAGATGCTTCAAGATGGGTTTATAGAACCAAGCAGTAGCCCATATTCATCTCCTGTTATTCTAGTTAAGAAAAAGGATGGCAGCTGGAGATTTTGCACTGACTACAGAGCTTTAAATGCTATAACCATCAAGGATGCATTTCCCATTCCAGCAGTAGATGAATTACTTGATGAATTGAATGGGGCCCAGTATTTTTCAAAGCTGGATTTGAGGTCCGGATACCATCAAGTTTTGATATATTCAGAGGACAAATATAAAACAGCTTTTAGAACCCATCATGGGCATTTTCAATGGGTGGTAATGCCATTTGGTCTATCCAATGCTCCTGCAACATTTCAATCTCTGATGAACAGTATTTTTCAGTTTGCAATGAGGAAGTATGTTTTAATATTTTTCGATGACATTCTTGTTTACAGTGAGGATTGGAATAGCCATTTGGAACACTTGGAAATTGTACTGATTACTTTGATTAAGAATCAGTTATATGCAAAGTATTCCAAGTGTGAATTTGGATTGATGAAAATTGAGTACTTGGGGCATACTGTGTCTGCAGAAGGGGTACAGATGGAAAGCTCAAAGGTAGATGCAATTATGAAATGGCCAGTACCTATTAATGTGAAACAACTGAGAGGATTTTTGGGGTTGAGTGGATACTATAGGAGATTTATTGCCAATTATGCTAGCATTGCACATCCACTCACTGAATTACTGAAGAAAGATGCTTTTCTATGGACAGATATTACACAGAAAGCATTTCAGGAGTTGAAAAGCAGGATTACAGAAGCTCCAGTTCTAAAACTCCCTGATTTTTGTAAGACATTTGTTTTGGAAACTGATGCTTCAGGAGTGGGGATAGGTGCAGTTCTGAGTCAAGACAAGCATCCAATTGCATTTTTCTCCAAGAAATTGACCTCTTCAATGCAGAAACAATCTGCTTATGTGAGAGAGTTATACGCTGTGACAGAGGTAGTGAACAAATTCAGACACTATTTGATTGGTCATCAGTTTATCATCAAAACAGATCAGGAATCTCTGAAACATTTGTGCCAACAAACTATTCAAACTCCTGAACAACAGAAATGGTTGCCAAAGTTGCTAGGATATAATTTCTCTATTGAATATAAGCCAGGCAGGGAAAATATTCCAGCAGATGCATTGTCCAGAATTAATTGTCTGGTTCTGACTTCCATGCAATGCTCATTGATTCCTCAAATTCAGAAATTACAGCAACAAGATTTTTTCTGTGTGGAGAAAGTTAAAGAATTACAACAGGGAATTTCTTGTGACACAAAATTCTCTTGGAAGCAGGAATTATTATGGCATGACAATAGGATTGTAATTCCAGACAATCCTCAAATTAAAATTCAATTATTGCAGGAATACCATGCCACAAAAGTTGGGAGGACATTCAGGTTCTCTTAGGACTCATGCTAGGTTGGCACAACATTTTTATTGGAAGAATATGAGAAGTGATGTTGCGAAATTTGTCAAAACTTGCCTCATCTGTCAAAAAGCAAAGGTTGATCATACTCACCCTCAAGGATTATTACAACCACTACCTATTCCTCAGCAGATTTGGGAAGAGATTGCTATGGATTTCATTGTGGCACTTCCAAATTCTAAGGGATTTACAGTGATACTAGTTGTGATTGACAGATTATCCAAATTTGGGCATTTCATTCGCCTAAAAGGTGATTTCACAAGTGATTCAGTGGCTACAGCTTTTATTCATAATATTATCAAATTGCATGGAGTTCCACGCTCTATTGTGACTGACAGGGATAGAGTATTCCTTAGCAAATTCTGGAAATCTTTGTTCAAAGCAATGGGTACTACATTGTCTATGACTTCCTCTTATCATCCACAATCAGACGGGCAGACAGAAGCATTAAATAAGTGCTTGGAATTGTACTTGAGGTGTTTTGTGGCAGAAAATCCTAAAAATTGGGTAGAACTACTTCCATGGGCACAGTATTGGTATAACACATCTTACCATTGTAGTGCGGCAATGACTCCTTTCAAGGTGGTTTTTGGAAGAGATCCTCCTTCTTTGTTATACTATTATACTAACGATAATGATCCCCCAGACATTGCACAATTATTACAACAACGAGATCAAGTTTTGAAGCAATTGAAGCAAAATCTCCTGAAAGCTCAAGTCAGAATGAAGAAGCTAGCTGATAAGAAGAGATGTGAAGTTTCTTTTGACGAAGGTCAATGGGTTTTTGTGAAACTTTCAGCCTTACAGACAGCATTCTGTTGCTTTGCGCAAACATCACAAACTAAGCATGCGCTATTTTGGCCCATTTCAAATCCTGCAGAAAATTGGAGCAGTAGCTTACAGGTTGTCCTTGCCTCCACAGGCCAGAATTCATCCTGTGTTTCATGTCTCCTTACTGAAGAAATGCGAAGGTGATCCCGGATCTCAAATTAATTGCCTTCCTCTTCCTCTTATGACTACTGAAATAGGTCCATCATTACAACCTGTTCGTATTCTACAACACCGAACTATTCTCCGAAATTCTCGACCGCTTGATCGAGTTCGATTCAATGGGAAGGCATGTTGGATTCTGATAATTCTTGGGAAGATATTGATTATATGGCTCAACATTTTCCATCCTTCATCCTTGGGGACAAGGATGTTTGTCATGGGGGGTAATGTTGTGGAGAGCGCGGGAGTTGTTGTGGAAGATGATCGGGATAAGTCGCCTAACGTGGAAAGCATCCTCACCACTAGTCGCAGGGAGCATCGAGAGGAAAAAGGAGCATTAGACTTGCGAGTTATCATACTCCTGGAAGAGTGGCAACATAAAAGGCTATGATTAGCGGAGAGAATGAATTGGTTATCCTGACATGGCATTAAGGAAGGCAGCTATTGGTGGAGAATTATAGTTAGTTATGCTAGCTGGGAGGTGTATAAAAGGAAGAGAGGAGAACAGTGAAAAGGAGGAAAGAAAAAAGGAAGGAGCTAGAAGCTTTGGGCCTGATCGTCTCTCCGGTGCTATCTCCGGCGAGGATTAGGAGGGAGTGCTCTCCCATCTTATCTTACTGTTTTTCTTACTTAGTTGTGTCCGATCTACAGCTCTGTGAGCTTTTTTACTGCTTTTGAATTCATCCTGCTAGTTACTTGCTTGGTTGTTGATGATTGAGATCATCTCATGAACCATACTTGATGTTTAGATCACAGATCTACTGTTTGACTGAAGATCTTTGAGTTAGTTCATCGAAATTCTGGTGAATAGAGTGAATTGTTGATTAATTCATTACAGATGGTACAAGGCGGAAGATGAGGAAGTGAAAAGGAAGGTGGAGGCTAAGAATGCATTGGAGAATTATGTGTATAATATGAGGAATACTGTGAAGGATGAGAAGATAAAGGGGAAGTTGCCAGGCAGTGATAGGGAGAGGATTGAAAAAGCAGTGGAGGAGACTATACACTGGTTGGAAGGGAACCGCGGCTGTCGGCTGAGGTTGTTGAGTTTGAGCATAAGTTGAAGGAGCTGGAGGAGACTTGTAACCCTATTATATCAACGATGTATTAGGAGGGTGGTGAAGCTGCGGAAGGGATGGACGGAGACGCCAGTGGAGAGTATCAGTCCAGCGCTGATGGTGGAGGAGCTGAACCAAAGATAGAAGAGGTAGACTAGTTAAGTTTGCATGCTTTTGTCTAGGGTTTTTTGGGCCATGTGAGCAGTGAGTGAGCTTTGCCTTGCTAGCTATATATGGGTTTGGTTTTGCATTGTCCATGTTGATATATGCAGAAGTTGGTTTATATATATATATATATATATATGTTTGCATGTGTTTGTAAAACTATATATGTATATATATGTAGAAGTACATGGTGTATAGCAGTATAGGTATATAAATATGTTTGCATGTGTTTGTAATACTATATATGTAAGACACATTATAAGGCTTTAAATTAAACTCAATAATTGCACCCGACATTAACCCACCAACCACGGAGAGATGGAGAAAGTGACGGTGAATGTGTGTGTATATATATAATCTTTGCTTCGCTTTTTGTTATTGTGGATGATGATGATGAAGGGAATGAATATCTAAATTAGTGTGCATTGAAAGTAGGGACTCTAGGACTTTGGGGCCTTCAGCAAGATTTTTTTCCTTGATGTATCATAGCTAGAAATAAAAAACATCCACATCTTTGTACCCAATTTGTCATTTTCTTCTGTTAATTGCTGTCTTTTTTGTTTTGGTTTGGGCTAATCAAGAAGGTTTTTTTTTACTTTTAAATGATTTAAAAATATTAAACTGAAAAAAAATAAAATCTAAAAATAAAATAAAAAAATTAACAGCCTAAAACTCACCGGGTGGTAAGTTTAACCCATGGCCCAATCCATCACCGCCATAAAGCCCAGCCCACATGCACCTACCTCTCGACACGGACCCATCGCACGTGTCAACCCTAACGTCATAGCAAACGCACTTCCACCGCCCGATGGCATTCATCCGTAATTTTCTCCAGTTCTCAAGTCTAATTTCGTCCATAAACTCCGGACAATAACACTATCAGTCATATCTAGGGTTAATGGTCTCTCTCATTACCTAAAACTTGGATCTATAATGACGTATATACCCTTAGATTTTGGTTGGATTATCGAATATAGGATGCGATGCAGACCTTTATTTCTCCCCTTCGCTTGCCTTTCTCTGGCCTCTTCTTGGAAGACCGGGCTTCGCCGCGAGCTCGTCTTCGACCATCATCGGCGCGTTTTCCGGTAGATCGGACGGCAGAGGGTTGATAATCGGAGTTGAGGAAAGGTATGCAGGCGGATCAGACGGTCATTAGCTTGAGGCCTGGAGGTGGAGGCAACCGAAGCAGCAGGCTCCTTGTCCCGCGCTTCGAATCCGCTGCCTTCGCTGCCGCTGGTGGATCGCCGGCTGATGCCCTCCGTCCTCATGGTGCCGCCGCCAATCTCAAGGTTTGGGCCTTCCGGACACTGGATCTAGGGTTTCGCGTTTCTCATCGATAAAGATGGTTTCTTTGTTCTTGTTTGTATTTAAAGTTTGTGTTTGATGTGGTTTTTGTTTTCGATCTTTGGTGATGTAAGCTTTTAATTTTAAGTAGTCATTTTTTTTTCTTTTATTCCATATCTTTTTGTTTGTTTAGTATTTTGTTTGAATATTTTGTGCTTGTGGTCTGATAGAAAAAAAACATGTTTTTATGTTGATTTGCTTTAAATTCTTGATGGTCTGCGTCAAGTTCTCTTTTTGTGTGTGTGTGTGTGTAGAAAGGTGGTGTTTTTCTTTCGAAATTCCTATGCTTTTGTGTTTATTTGCGTGTATTATTTATTCGTTCTTGTTTATGGTTTTATCCAGTGCTGTTTTTATTCCGTTTTCTTTCTTTCCTAACTGCTTAGCTTCAGATTGTCTAATCCTAGTTTTATCACCTACAAGTAGGGTTTCTATGGACGCTTAATGAGTGAATTGGTTCTGTCTTTAGAACTATGTTATTCTGGGTTACAAGATCTTTGATATATACATATAAATATTCTATCTTTGCCCTTGAATGAGCTGTTTGACTCTGTTTTTCTGCGCTGGCTTGGATAAGAAAATGATGACTTGGCATCTTTTAGTGATACTAGATGAATCTTTATGTTGCAGTCTGGGGATGCGCGGTTTGATGGCGGTGATCGCGTCCGTTACACCAGGGATCAACTTTTGCAGCTCAGGGAGGTATCTTATTGGTTCTCTCAGTTGCTTTAGTTTTCTTTCATTGATGTCTTACTGCTTTTAAAGCCCTGGGTGAGGGCTCTTCTAATTTTCAGCATGTACCATGTACTTATCCTCTTTCCTTGGAAAATCATGGCTCTGTTGCCATTGCAAAACTGAAAAGCAGTACCACATGAAGTAATCTTTCAGAAGATGTCCCCTAATTGTGGAATTAGAAGAAATATTTTTTCCTCTATCTTGTTATATTTGTCATTTGTTTTTTTTTCATTGTTGAGTAGTGTGCTGAATTTTTTAAATTTTCCACACATTTCTTTCCTTCAGTATAACTCAAAATTGCACCAGTAGTAGTATCCAGAAGGCATAGTCTGTGGTAACTTGCAATTCAATTACCATTTCTATGATTCGATGTACCCTTTCTCTTCTCAATATTGCATGCTTCCTTGTTATGTATTTTCTTTTGGCTCTCCGCATCCATTTTGAATTCTACCTGTGGTATTGAGTGCTACCAGATTTTTATGTTGCAAATTAGACTGTGATCAAACAGTATGAAGCTCTCTAAAGTTTCCAAGTTATTCTTTTGGCAATGTAATTAATTTTATAGTATATGTTAGCATACTCTTAATAGCGCAGCATGCTTCAAGACTTTTACTTCATGTGCTGTGTTGACAAAAATTGATCCTTCTATTTTTGTTAAATAGTAGCAACTTAGCTGGAAAGTTCTCTGCAAATGCACTGTTTATTTGTGCTAAATTTGCAAATGTAGCTGAGTTGCACTTGGAGTTTAAAAGCAGTGGTATCATCAAAGCTATAATAGTGGCAAGGAGTTGTGAGGGGTTTTTGTCAATCACAGGCTAAAGGGTTGTGACATTTAATGTGTTTTTGGTCCTAATCACGAAGTTTTTTCTGCACAAACTGATGATTGTTGCTTGAATATAATTTCTTGTAACTTGACAAAAGTTCCAATAGTAAGCTATTGGGAGGAGCTTTATAACAAAAAGCTTAGGTAAACTGGCCCTTGGTTAGTATGTACAAGCTGAATCTGCTAACTCTGTTGTACTTTGTAATTGTGACTTCCTTGGTATGGATTATACTTCCATTATCATATTGCCTAATGGGCTTATTGTTTTATTCATCAGCAGTCTGTTTTCTTTTTCTTTTTGGCTTAGTGGTATATGAGCTATTCTTTTTTAACAAACCATTTGTGGGAGAAAGAGTCTGACTCTGCATTTGGTTGGACCATTAAACTAGTAAATTGAGTGTAAGCTTATTTTCTTGTAAATTCAACTGCCTTGCATTAGCTCCTGTAAGTTTTTCACATGTAAATTCAGCATAAATGTGGATGCATCCAAAGTATGTTGTTCGAGCTGGTTCTCATTCATTGGCTAAGTCTATTGGATTTACAGTATTACTGTTTTTCTGAATGTAGCTAATTTAATTTTTTCCTGGCAGAATGTTGATGTACCAGAAGCCATTCTGAAAGTTAAACAAGGGATTGAGTCTGAATTATTTGGTGAAGAACAGAACTGGGCTCGTGGTGACATAAACGTGAGTTTTCTTTTCATTATTTATCTCATCTCATATCTCTGTGATGATTAATTACTTCATGCATCCTTGATTAAAGGTATCCCCCTTGCATGAAATAATTCCTCTGATGAATGCATTTTTTATTTTCCTGTCGCAGATCCAAAATCAATCTCAGAGTCGTTATTCTGAGCCAGACAATCGGGATTGGCGTGGAAGATCAGGACAATCGCCCTCTGTTGGAGAGGAGAGGAACTGGAATGATAACAAAGACTCATTTGCATCCAATTCTAGAAATGATATTAATCATCTTAGTTCACAATTTTCCTCAAGGGCTCAAGTTTCTTCCAATCAAGGGGTAATAAGAAAAATACACAGTATCTTGTTCTCTCTTTCTCTCTCTCTCTATATATATGTATATGTATAGGAAGTTTGTCTTTTTTTTTCCTCTAATTATTATTTTAAATCCTGCGTCAGGATTAGTCTCATTTTTTTTATGCTTCTAAAAAGTAGATGTGTTTTTATGGTTTATTTAGGACATGTAGTTTAGACTGGGTTCTTGAATTATTTATTAATTATGATGATGTTTGCCTGATGCACTATGAATTAGATTTTTCCAGTTCCACAATTATGGAGCCCTTTTTTTTGCCTGAATTGAAATCTTTCTCGCATTTTTTCTCTAATGCATCTTAGAGACTTCCCATTAAGCTTGTTTGTACGGATAGTTTTAACTAGTTGAAAGCTTTGGCTTTCCAGCAAGGACCATTATTGTCTTGACTGTAACCTTTTTTTGGAAAAAAACTTGATGAATTTTGCCATGCAGTTTGTGGTGATTGGATACATTCATGATGAGATGAATAATTGTGTTATGTCGTTTTTAGTCAATGGACTGTAAACAAGTGTTTGGATTTTCAATATCCAATATGCTTAAGTTGCTGGTTGGTTGGTTTGGCAAGTTCTTAGAATGTTGGCAGGTAATACTGGAAGTAAAGCTGGATTAGTTGACCCAGTTTAATGCAAGATATTAGTAGCACTTGGAATCATAATAATGACATCTTGATGTAGAGAATGTTATAGTTGAAGTCGCTTCTTATGAGCAAGTTTTAGGGCTTGCATTGCATTGTGATGTTTATTTATGTGTGATGTAATGGGGTTCAGATAAGGAATGAACCAGATAATTATTGTTGATGGTGGCAATGAGGCTTTGACGCCTTTCACTAATATTGAGGCCATTTTGTAAAATTTTGCTTATTTTTGGGACTTGATTTCTCAAAAAAATTAGTGTTTAGCATTTTTAATAGAGTAACATCCAATATTCTATCTGCAGACAATTATCATTTTCATCCTATATTTTGAATGGATTTATGTTTGAGATTTTTTGGGCTGGTTGTTCTTCGATTTTGGGGTTATCACTAGTAGTTTTTTCGAAAGTAAATGAGAAATTTTCAACTTGATCAATTTGTAGTTTTCTCAAATAGCTGTTGTTCTAACCATAGTCAGTTATTTAATGAATTCCTAGCTAGCTGGTAGAATGCTTTCTATTCTGCTTTTGCTCCCACTTGAAACTTGTAGTGCTTTTCAGTATAAATGTATCATCAGTTCATTTTTAAGAATCAGTTTTACTAGTACATACTTGTATTCGTTTGCTTTGTATCTAATTGTTGCTATTATTTAATTGATTAGCCTGGGACAACTCCTGCACTAATTAAGGCTGAAGTGCCGTGGTCTGCGCGACGTGGCAGTCTCTCTGAAAAAGAAAGGGTTTTGAAGACGGTGAAAGGGTAATTTTCCCATTGGTATTTTTTTTCCTGTGTTGAATTTCACTGTTTATATAATTCATATTTGCATTACAAATCATAAGTATATGGGCGTCTGTCCACTGACCATGCCAACCTTCTTTGGTAGATACACAATCCATGGTGTTCATAATGATCGACATGGTAAAAATTGTCTTGGGGCGTTTTAAATCAAGTTTAAGTATCACAGGATGAATTGTTACATTACAAATTATAAGTATATGGGCTTACAAATCATAATTATATGGGCATCTGTCCACTGACCATGCTAACCTTCTTTGGTAGATACACAATCCATGGTGTTCATCATGATTGACATGGTAAAAATTGTCTTGGGCCCTTTTAAATCAAGTTTTAAGTATCACAGGATGAATTGCCTCTTTTAACAAAAAGACCATCTATGTGGTCAATCTTTAAGAGATTAGCAAAATAGAGGAACTTTGGTCTATTTTTAAGATGCCTACCTACCTCTGATTAGAACTTGCAACCCAGTTTGACATGAAGATGCTCAGCAGTTAGCTTAATGAGCAAGATCCTCATAGGTGAAAGAATCTTAATGTTATACCATCAAGGCTTCTTGTACATGTGGAACCAGATTTGTGATGATATTTTCAATGCTTATATGATCTGGATTTTCTCTTTTTACTTGTTTCTTTTGGGAAATGGACCTTCTGTAATTCATGAAGCAAATATTGCATTTGCATGGGTAAATGGTACCCTTATTGAGAGCTAGTGTTCTGAATAACATCAAATGTTTTTTGAAGTGTGTAGTTGTGCAGGTGATTTTGGTGATTTGAATAGAAAATAGATGCCTATTTGATAGTCAGCTGATTAATGATCAATTAGTCATCAACTGATTGCTAACAATCTAGGAGCTATCAGGACAGTTAGATACACAGAACAAGTGCTACTCAACTTGAATTCAAGACAATCCATTTGATTCATACCGAAAAAATCTGAGCATCCCCAATTTATAAGCAGGCGGTTTCATAACTTAATGTTTGAAAATGAAAAAAAAAAACAAGGATCTTCTCACAAATTTTTGTAGATTATGTGAATTACTGCTGGGTAACAAGGTAGTTTGCCAGGAGATGTGGATGGGGGATCCTTCTTTCTTAGGTATGATTTGCCACCTTGACAATACTATGGTATGCACAATACAATGTATCTCACATGTTGCTGGGGGCTTTTCTTGCTAGCATCTAATTATATATTTCTCCATGTGGGTATGGCCTACCCTTTTTGAACATTAAAAAGCGTTGGTTATGTGGTTCTTGCAAGCCGTGGAATGTCTTTTCTTTTTTCTTTCTATTGGATTTGAACCATACCTTCTTCTTGGTTCTTAATTTAATATAGTAACCACTTGCTTGTTTATAAATTAAGTTTTGCATTGTAATGTAGCTTAGCCCATGAATTTTTCTGGGACTACCTTATCAATATTTTCCTTTTATTTTTCCATGCAGTATTTTAAACAAGCTTACACCAGAGAAATTTGATGTTCTCAAGGGACAGCTAATTGACTCAGGAATTACTTCAACTGATATTCTGAAGGTTTGTTTGACATTCAAAATAATAATTCTGTTAATCATTTTTGCTTAATTCAAAGTTTTTTCATCAAACTAATTGTTGCATGCAGGAAGTCATTAAACTCATATTTGACAAAGCTGTTCTAGAGCCTACCTTTTGCCCCATGTATGCTCAACTGTGCTCTGATCTTAATGAAAAGCTTCCTTCATTCCCTGCCGAGGAACCTGGTGGGAAAGACATTACATTCAAACGAGTGCTCTTAAATATTTGCCAAGAGGCATTTGAAGGTTCAGACAATCTAAGGGCTGAAATAAGAAAGATGACTGATCCGGATCAAGAATTGGAGCGCAAGGATAAGGAGAGAATGGTCAAGTTGCGGACCCTTGGGAATATACGCCTTATTGGGGAGCTGTTGAAGCAAAAGATGGTTCCAGAGAAGATTGTTCATCACATTGTCCAGGTATTTATTGTGATTGCTCTTCAAAACTTCTGTTGAAACATCGGAAAGTTTTCCTTTCTAGATTTGTCTCATGTAGCTTTTGGTTTCAGGAATTGCTGGGACCTGATGCCAAGGTTTGCCCTGAAGAGGAAAATGTTGAGGCTATCTGTCAATTTTTCAATACCATTGGCAAGCAGTTGGATGAAAGCCCAAAATCTCGCCATTTCAATGATTCATATTTTAACCGGCTGAAGGAACTCGCAAAAAATCCTCAGCTTGCACCTCGTTTGAAGTTTATGGTCCGCGATGTCCTTGATTTGCGTGCCAATAAGTGGGTCCCCCGGCGTGAGGAGGTAACACTTTCTATTTTAGAGCTATGTTTTGATGCTGTTGCTACCTCCGGCAGTCTTCTTTCATGGTTCCAAAGACCAGGAGAATATATTTGAAACTGCAAGAACATTTCCAATTGCGCATGACAATTTTTTACAGAAGACATCAGTTTTGATTTCTTTGGGATAATAAATTATATAGCATTTTGCAAGAATATTGATTTGTAATCTTTTTATTTTTATTTCTTATATTCATATTTTTTGGTCTTTATTTGTAATTTTGTAGGTGAAAGCCAAGACCATTTCTGAAATCCATAGCGAGGCAGAAAAGAATCTTGGACTTCGTCCCGGAGCAGCGGCAAATATTAGAAATGGTCGGAACGCCGCTGCCATGGGCAGCCTTAGCCCAGGTGCCCGACCTGGGACCGGGGGCATGATGCCCGGGATGCCAGGAGCAAGAAGGATGCCTGGGATGCCAGGGTTAGATGGAGATGATTGGGAGGTTCCACGAACCAAATCCATGCCAAGAGGTGACCAATCTCGCATCCAGTCTCCCTTGGTCAGCAAAGCATCAACAACAAACACTAGGCTACTTCCTCAAGGTAGTGGTGGTCTGATTAGTGGTAAGACTAGTGCATTGTTGCAGGGTGGCGGTGTTCAACAAGCTCGTCAATCCAATCTCATCTCTGGGAATGTGGAGCCTGCTACTCAAAACCTTTCGCCCTCGATGCCTTCAAATCGGGTGACATCTCCAGCTCCATCCCCTCAGAAAGCTAGCACTGCACCCAAAGCAAACCCTAATGAATTGCGCAAGAAGACGATCTCTCTTTTGGAAGAGTATTTCCACATCCGTATCCTTGATGAAGCACTGGAGTGTGTGAAGGAGTTGCAGAGCGCTGAGTATCATCCTGAAGTTGTCAAGGAAGCCATCAACCTTGCTCTGGACAAGGGATCAAGTTTTGTGGATCCCACTGTCAAGCTCTTGGAGTTTTTGTATTCTAAAAAGGTATTCACCGCACAGGACTTAAGGGCGGGCTGTATGCTTTACGCGTCAATGTTGGATGAAATTGCAATTGACTTGCCTAAAGCGCCGGTTTGTTTTGGGGAAGTTCTTGGCAATCTGATTTTGGCAGGCGGGCTGGCTTTCAAAACAATGGTGGAGGTACTGAATAAGGTAGAAGACACGTTTTTCCGGTCGGTGATATTCAATGCCATAATGAAAACTATAGAATCCAGCTCGTCAGGCCAGGCCATAACAGGAGAGCAAGCGGCCGAGATCAAGGTGTGTGAGAGCCTACTTTCTTGAATTAATGCAGTGGCCCTGAGTTCGCCTCTTTTTAACTTCTGTACTCTTTTGTTAAACCAAACTCTTTGCCTTTCTCTTCTATTTCATTTGTCCGTCTTTCCTCTTTTTCCCCTTGAGGTGAGCAACTTGTTACAATTTGCCTAAAATGGAGCTGTGAGAGCTGTTAATCTTATGACTTTGTATATTTTGCGAGGTCACATAAGTGTTATTATTTCTTTATTATGTAGGGAAAGAAGCACCATGGATTTTGTTCAATGGTGGTTTTGCCCCGTCTAAGTATTCAAAAACAAGGCTTAATAGCAGCAAATATTTAATTTGTCAAGTTTGTACTTTGCTTAATGTGCACTATTTGGTACTTGTTTCTTGTAGTTTGTTCTTTTAACAATAGAGCTGATCAGTTATCTGCAAACACAAGTACATAAAAACAAATCAGAAACTGAATCCTATGGAAGGGAGATTCATTCCTGGGTTTGCTTTAGTGAAGTTCGCCAGGCAGTCTGATAAGTTGTTGAGGCTCATTGGGACCGGTTTAGAAGACACTTGATGTTGTAATTGTAATCACTAGGGCATCTAGGTCTGCTGCCAGGAACTGTAGGTTTTGTTTGGACATTTACCATATGGTTACCGGCCAGAAAGCTAACCTAGCTAAGTCTATTATTCATCTTCCCAGTTGAGGTAATAGGAAAATTAGGACAACAATTGAAAACATCATAGGTATAAAAATAGGAATCTTCCTTGTTAAGTACTAGGGTGCTGCTCTAATCTCTCCAAAGAGACTTTCTGTTCATCAATTTTAATACCTAGTGGAGAGGATTTATCACAGTTTAAATTCTTGGAATCATCATTCTATTTCTGTAGCAGGCAGACTGTCTTAGTGTCTTAGTTTTAAGGTACCGTTTGGATGATGGAATGGGGAATGAAAACTTTAGAGAGGGGGATGTGAATGAAAACTTTGGAGAGGGGGATGGGAATGAAAACTTTGTTTGGTTGAGAGAGTAATTCATTGGGAATGAGAAAAGTATATAAGTAATTTATTAGAAATAAAAAAAATAAAAAAGGAAGATAGTGTATAATTACATTTGTGCCCTTAATATAAACAAATAATACTAAATAATATAGTGAGTTTTTCTTTAATAATAAATAGTTTTTATTTATAACAATATTTTGTATTATTCATATTAATTATTATAGTTAAGGGAAAATTACTGTTTACCCCTCGATAATTTCAAAACTTCCCAAATGACACTGTGAGTTTTTGCATACCCTCGGACAACCCTTCCTTTATTGTTTCACTTCCTTTTTTTACCCCTGCGTTATGAAATTCCATCATTGCTCTTAAACCTTTTTGCATACATTTTTCATTCTTTTTTGCATTCGTTTTTGCATGTACTCATTTCTTAAAGCAGAGCTCATTTTTTTAAAGCAGAGAACTCATTTCTTAAAGCAGAGTTCATTTCTTAAGCAGAAAAACTCATTTCTTAAAGCGAAACATCATTTTTTTAAACATAAAACTCATTTTTTTAAACAAAAAAACATTAATATTTAAAGCAGAAAAAACAAATATTTACATGATAAATTAATCCCGGATATAAAAACCAATTAATCTTGGCCACTCGTACATATTTAAATAGAAACAACGATATTTAAGCACTTTTTAAAGCGTAAACGCAATATATTAAAGCGAAAACATCGATAGTTAAACAAAAACAAACAAGCATATAAACAGAGAACTCATTTCTTAAAGCAGAGAGCTTATTTTTAAACAAAGACCTCATTTTTTTAAAGCGAAAACCTCGTTGAGTAGGGGACATTGAGTATCTCATCGTCATCGATCTCGCGTGAGCAGCTTGAGTCTTTCGAGCTCCGGATCCGGCGAGCGATCTCGAAGGTGGCATGCTCGTGTGGGGTCTTAAAGGAGAAATCTTTATTGGCGTTGGCGATCCGATTGGCGGCGTTCCTCGGCGATCGGAGTGGTGAGGTCTTCGATGGCGACGTCGGATAAGACAGTGAACTTGAGCGGAACCATTCTCGATTGCGGAGACCGCAACATGGATATGATAAGGTTAGGGTTAGGGATCATTCCGGGGTTTGGATCCATGGTGCCTAAGTCGGTGACGGGGAGCGGAGGGAGGAAGCGGTGCCGATGAGGGGTTCGATCTCGCCGTCTTCGTCTTCATCTTCATCGTCTTCCCCGTCAGTCGACCTCATCTCTTTCATCTTCTTCAGTCGTCGACCTCGGGGAAGACCGCATGCTCCTCGTCGTCGAGCGAAGGCATCGAAAGGTTGCACTTGTACATATTTAAATAGAAACAACGATATTTAAGCACTTTTTTAAACGTAAACGCAATATATTAAGCGAAACACTCGGTAGTTAAACAAAGACAAACAAGCGTATAAAGCAGAGAACTCATTTTTTTAAAGCAGAGAACTCATTTCTTAAGCAGAGAGCTTATTTTTTTAAAGCAGAGACCTCATTGAGTAGGGACATTGAGTATCTCATCGTCGTCGATCTCGCGCGAACGCTGAGTCTTGAGCTCCGGATCCGGCGAGCGATCTCGAAGGTGGCCTCGCTCATGTGGGGTCTTAAAGGAGAAAATCTTTATCGGCGTTGGCGATCCGGTTGGCGACGTTCCTCGGCGGTCGGAGTGGTGAGGTCTTCGGTGGCGGCGTCGGATAAGGCGAGGGTGAACTTGAACGGAACCATTCTCGACTGCGGAGACCGCAACATGGATAGCAATAGGGTTAGGGTTAGGGATCATTCCGAGGGTTTGGATCCATGGTGCCTAAGTCGGTGGCGAGGGAGCGGAGGGAGGAAGCGGCCTGGAGTGAGGGTTCGATCTCGCCGTCTTCGTCTTCGTCTTCATCGTCTTCCCACGCCGTCGACCTCATCTCTTTCATCTTCTTCGTCGTTGACCTCGGGGAAGACCGCATGCTCCTCGTCGTCGAGCGAAGGCATCGAAAGGTTGCACCATTTTCTCTGAACATGAAATCCCATTTTTCATGCAACGTGACTGTGATTGTGAGCCGCATGCTTTGTCTCATCGGCCCGATCCAAGCTCAGATAAAGAGATTTTGGGGGTGATAAATACACCACAAAAAAACTCATTTCTTAAACAGTAGACCTCATTTTTTTAAACAAAAACCCTCATTTCTTAAAGCAGAAAAACTCATTTCTTAAACGAGACCTCATTTTTTTAAACGAAACCTCTTTTCTTAAACAGAAAAACTCAATTTTTTTAAACAAAAAAACTCATTTTTTTAAAGCAGGGAAACTCATTTTTTTAAACGGAACCTCATACCTCATATTTTTAAATAGAAAGCTTCATTTTCAAATAGAAACTCATTGTACTCCAAGGGCATTATAGTCAAACCCCATCACACTTGCCATAACTTCCCACGCAAGGGACAATTTCGTCCAAAAAAATTCCAAATTAACTCTATCAATCACTATTAGATGTTTGGGGGTTTTAAAAAAATCATTGTATTCAAAAGGAAGGGGTTTTTGAGGAGTGCAAAACTAACGGGGTGTTTTTGGCAATATTGCAAACTTACAAGGTGTTTTTGACAATTTCCACTATAGTTAACTAATTAAATCAATCAATTATTTTAGTTATAAAATATTTAATTATGTTTAAATATTTAATTAGTTTTCTCACTTTATGATTTAATTATTATAATTAACGGTTAATTAATAAATTTTCTTTAATTATAAATATTTTAAATATCATTTATTAATTTTAATATTTAAATTAAATATTTAAATAACATATCTTCATTTAATAATTATTGGAATTAATTATACTAATTCCTAATTAAATTAATATTTTTTAATACAAATAATTTGGATTAGGGTAAAATAAAAATTTTCCGTGAAAAAATACCCATTACCCCCAAATATTTATTTATTTAATATAGAATTATTATCTAATTATTATAAATTAATTATTTTAATATTAATATTATATATATATACATTGGGAGAGGGTAAAATTGACATTTCATGTCCATTACCCTCTCCCTTCCCCTCATTCCCCCCAAAATTGGGGGGAATGATGATCACCCTCCATGGGGTGATAATATCACCCCATGGAGGGTAATCAAAGAATCCAATGCACACCCAAACATGGGTGTGCATTGGGATTAGTAATCATCCCCCTCTAGAGGGGGATGATTACCTCCATCCAAACATATTGTAAGTACTTTGATGGTGTAAATTTTTTGATAGGGTACTAAACTATAGCCCGTTTTCATTTTGAAGTCTAGACTTCAATTTGAATCAAAATTGTTATTCAATTTTAATTTTGTTTCACTAGATGGTCATCCGAGAGATTTTGGTCTATTTTTGATGATTTGATGTTATAAAATTCTATCAACATCTGAAATGAAATTGCCAATTAGGCGGACAGTGTGTTATGCATATGTTGATAGAGAATTTTCGGCATTTATATCATAAAAAAAAATAGGTCGGAATCTCTCAGGTAACCATCTTGTAAAACAAAATTGAAGTTGAATAATCATTTTGATTCAAGTTGAAGTTCGGACCTATAATGAAAAATGACCATAATTTGGTATCCTGCTAAAAAATTAACCTTACTTTGATGCATATCCATGTTTATTCTCTATCTTATTACCCTATTTCTGGCTCGGTTTTGGACATGACATGTTAACTGATTAGAAAAATCTTTTGGGGTAAGGGCATTGTTTCCGCTTCATGAATTGAGACACTACTACACTTGCAAAGACTAAGGGTGGATTGAGAATCAGAAGTTTAAGAAATGTTAAAACTTCTCTTATGGTGAAAAATGTTTTTACTGTTTTAAATCATGAGGACAAATACTGGGTCCAAATTCTTCACTGCAAATATGGTATTTTTAATCTTTGGTCCAACCCTAACCATGCGAAAGTCCCTTGGTTTTACAAAGGACTGTGCAAAATTGATGTTACCATTAAAGCAAATTTGCGGATCAATGTCTGCAACCCTTAAACCACAAATTTTTCTGAGGATCCTTGGATTTTTGATGTTCTATTTCCTTAAAATCTACTTTTATCAACATGAATCTGCCTGCCTATGGAAAACTTGAGTATTTATGAGTTTTTTGATTGGAAAGTCCCTAAACTGTTCTGTAATCTCTGATTGTTTTTGAAATCTTATTGACTGGAACAGTGTGGGTGAAATGGTTTTTGATTCTAACTGTGAATTTCATTGAGTCTGGATTCCGAATACCTTTTCTGGTAAAATTGTCAGTGCTGTTTATAACCATATCAATCAGGATCGTCACTCTGATTTTGTTCATTGGGATGGTTGGTCTAAATTATGGAAATTGCCAATAGCTCCAAGGGTTAAAACCTTTCTATGGAAGTGGACGTTATTTTATGGTAGAATTCCAACATTTGAATTTCTTTTCAATCTCAACATAAGCCACATCAGATGATGTGTCCTCACTGCAGTTTGGAAAAAGAGACTATAGATCATCTCATTCAAAACTGTTACATCGCTAGAGGATGTTGAGAACTAGTCTATGGCTGTACTAGTTTAAATTATAATGATATTGCCAACTTGATGGAGGGCCAATGCCAACGACTAAATGGTCTATTGGTATACAAATCACCGATAGAGCTCTTCACCAAGTGGTGAGAGTTCGATTCTCTGCTGAGGGCACATTTCTGGGAGATGTGAGCGGTGGTTGTGTGCGAGTGGTCCCAGCGCCCATGTGTGCGCTAGCCCTGATCCCACTTGCTCCATCGAGACTTGTGCACGCCTCTGATAGTTTAGCAGGGCCTTCGGACTGTCAGTTCCTCTTGTCAAAAAAACTTGATGGAGGGCCAGTGGATCGTCAACCATGGGAGATTTGGGAGGGACAAAAATCAATTCTATAAGGCTCTAGTGGCTAGTTATGCTTGGAGCATTTGGATAGCCTGGTGTGATCTAGTTTTCAACAACAAATGTTTGCAAGCTTCTCAAATTTTCCAACGAGCACTCAAGATGACACAATACTACATGTGGAGCGTCAAAGGATCATCAAGTGGTGAGAGTTCGATTCTCGACTGAGAGCATATTTCTGGGAGATGTGAGCGGTGGTTGTGTGTGGATGGTCCCAGCGCCCATGTGTGCGTAGACCCCGCCTCCACTTACTCCACCGAGGTTTGTGCACGCCCCTGACGGTTTAGCAGGGCTTTCGGGCCGTCTGTTCCTCCTGTCAAAAAAAATAAATAAATAAAAGCATGGGAGTATCTTAATAATTCTACTCATAAAAACTTGATTACAATTATGTGTGATGCATCATGGCACACTAACTTCCCATTATCTGGTGTAGGTTTCACAGTGATCATGGAAGCGAATACTTGTATTCTTGCTGGATCATCATCGGTGGTAGCGGAGTCCAGCATTCACGCAGAAGTTTTAGCAGTTGTAGTTGATTGTGGAACAATGTAGACGAAAAGGTTGGGAACTGGACAGAATATACACTGATTGCCCAGCAGTTCTGGCACTCTTAGGTGGTCATAACCCTCAGTGCGATTGGTGCATTCATGGAGATGTTCAACTTGTTAAAGACCTTCTCAATCAAAACCCTTTGACGGAATTAGCGTATTACCCAAGGGAGCTTAACAACGTTATCCGGTCGAAGATTCGTCTTCCAGCAATACTCTCGCGCCATAAGCATGGCCAAAGCTTCAGCATGTAGACTTGATTCTATTGCATTTGCAGAGCATCCAACAAGGATGACAAATCTGGAATTAGCAAAGATAACAAAACTTATCCCACTTAATGAGATGATTCACAAGAAGAGTAATATTATAAAGAGAGTGAGAAAAATAAGAAAACTCCCTGATGTAGTTATAAGCAAGTTTCACAGGGATGCTCCATAGTGCTTCTAATATTGGCCTGATGAATTTTCTGGAAATCAGATTTAACTTTATTGTAGCTAGCTGTCTTGACACAAGGCATTTAGTAAGTGGTAGCCAATTTTTGAGTTGAAACTCTGAAGTAGCCCATAACCAGAACTAAAAACTTGAATCCTGCTGAACCTGGTACCTGAATGATTCAAGCATGCTCCAAAAAGCAATAATTTTACTGCATTTCCACATGAGATGCTCAGTTGATTTAATGATTAAATCATGTAACACACAAGGCATATGAGGCCGAATGTTTAAACCTTACAGCTTGACGAATTAATTATGCCTGTCCAAATCCCGGCTTATCCCTCTTCCACAAGAGGGCATGTTGCTTCCTAATAGGATTAAAGATGCAATTTTGGCTGCTGGACTTTGTTTTGATTAGAGTCTGTTAGTTTCTTTGTTTTTTGTATTAGTCATTAGGAAGAAACAAAAATAAAGAAGTAGTTTTCACATAAACACTTTTAACCAATGAGCAAATCTTAAATTCTACAAATTTTTCCACCCCTTCCAATTGTCATCAGGATCAACATCATTATTCATGTATTTATAAACCACCCTAACAATTTTACCATCTGTTGAATAAGATGCCACACCTAGAAATTTTGGTTTTCTAAGTAAAACTTAACAATTTTACTTGGCTCATGTGGTCTTGAAGCTATACGTTTACACAATGCTGTGAAATGACATGGTTCTCATCAAGATGCCATTGCACTATTGGAGCCAATTCATGTTTGTAAAGTTCACCAATGTGCATTAGCAACTCTAGCTAAGTGATTGGATAAAGAGTCTTAACAACTTTTCAACAATTATCATTGTAACCACATATTTCACATATTTAGTCTATAAAGCAGCTTAATCATGCCCAAAAGAAAACCTCCACATTTATTATGACCTTTACTTCATACACCTAACCCCATCTGATTCTTCAACACATTTCCACTTTAATAAATATATATCTAATTAACATTCTATAGATTATATCCTAAAAAATTATGGAATTTTTAAAAAAAGCATTGATCCTCCCTCTGTCAAAGGATGGGGATGCCTCAACCCAAAGGAAAGCCAAAGACCCTCTGTTTGCCTTGGAATGCAAGGCCCTCCTTCATGGGACCCTCATAAATCACTTCCCAAGTTTTGAAACCCAAATCCAATTTTTAATCTCTCCTAGCAAAAATTTTAATAAAATATTTAAAGGAAATATATAAATTATTTGCCAACAGTTTTTTTGGTCTATTGACATTGGGTGTCTTGAGTGTTCGTTTAGGAGAAAACCCCAGTTTATGCATATTGTTGACTTCCTTTAAATGGGTCTTTTATCGCCTATTTATCAAAAATAAATAAATAAATAATTTAAATAAAAATTAAGTTTAAAATCTTTGGCCATCAAATTCATTTGATTAGAAATCAAGCAAGATTAATCCAAGTATAAAACAAAGCAAACTAATAATAAAACATATAAAAACCCAGAAAAAGGGCAATTTGGTCAAGTGTCCCCAAATTACCTAACTTTTGAGAGGCGCGGGAAATTGACAGGCATTGGTGGTTGAGTTAGGAATACAGAGACACATACATGGGCATCGCTTAAGAAGATGGCAATGGCGACTCTGCACCCAACCAACCTCCGGTAACAAACACATTTGGTAAGTGCATGATACTCCAAGCAAAAACAACACCTCATCTCCAAATTCGAATAAAAACCATTCAATCTCTCTTCTTTCTTCACATTTGCCCGTTCCATTGCATTCCACCATTTGTCCACATTCTCTTTGTTGTATTGGCCAACCATGGAAGCCAGTGCTGGCTTGGTTGCTGGCTCTCATAATCGGAATGAGCTCGTTCTCATCCGTGGCCATGAAGAGGTATATATAGTAGCAGTGTGTTCTCTGTGTTATTTTCAATCTTTATCATCATCATTGTTTGTTGTTGTTGTTATTGTTAATCATATTGTATTTCCTATGAACGTAGCCGAAACCGATAAGGGCATTGAATGGGCAAGTGTGTGAGATATGCGGGGACGAAGTCGGTATGACAGTGGATGGAGATCTTTTTGTAGCTTGTGATGAGTGCGGCTTCCCGGTGTGCCGGCCTTGCTATGAGTATGAGAGAAGGGAAGGGACACAAATGTGTCCCCAGTGCAAGACTAGATATAAACGTCTTAAAGGTATGTAGATTGACATAGGTGAGCATCCTCACTTTTATTCTGGCTAGTCTTAGTACTTAAAAGAAAGATAATTTGGAATGGTAAGGGAGTCCGAGAGTGGAAGGCGATGAAGATGAAGAAGACATTGATGATATCGAGCATGAGTTCAAGATCGAAGATGAAGAGCAAAACAAAAGAGAACATCATCAGCAACAGCAGCTGCAAAACAGGCATATCACAGAGGCAATGCTGTATGGAAAAATGAGTTATGGTAGGGGTCCTGAAAATGGTGACAGTAGTCCACCTCAATTTCCTCCAATTATAACTGCAAGATCTAGACCTGTGAGTAATATATATATATACTGTTTAAACCGTATGCATTTGCATTAATGCTATGAATTTCAACACTTGAACTTGATTCTCTGTAAATGAAGGTGAGTGGAGAACTTCCACTGATGTCCAATGGCCATAACTATGGAGATTTCTCATCAACACTTCATAAGCGTGTTCATCCTTATCCAGTGTCTGAACCTGAAGTTGGTGAGCATTGCTTGAGATTAATTTAATCTCTAGTTTAAGTAGTTTGATCAAATGGTTTGGTTGTGTCTATGACCAGGGAGTGCAAGGTGGGATGAGAAGAAGGAAATGGGGTGGAGGGATAGGATGGATGAGTGGAAATCCAAACAAGGCCTTCTTGGTGGTGATCCTGATGATATGGATCCTGATATGCCTATGTAAGTCTTTCAATGGACCCTTCATTTGTTAAATTTAAGCATTGGTGTATATATATACATATATGTGTATGTTACAGAATGGATGAAGCTAGGCAACCATTATCAAGAAAGGTTCCTATTGCCTCAAGCAAGATCAATCCTTACCGAATGATCATCATCATCCGACTAGTAGTCCTCGGCTTTTTCCTTCGATATCGGATTCTCAACCCAGTTCCTGACGCTATAGGCCTATGGCTCACCTCAATCATATGCGAGATTTGGTTTGCTGTTTCATGGATACTTGATCAGTTCCCCAAATGGTTTCCCATCGATCGTGAGACTTACCTCGATCGCCTTTCTCTAAGGTAAGCATATGTTTAATAGAAACATAGTTTGTCTATTTTAACTTTTACACATCTACTAATGTATATGTCCATGTTATATTTAATTAGATATGAGAGGGAAGGAGAGCCTTCAATGTTAGCACCAGTGGACCTATTTGTGAGTACAGTGGACCCATTGAAGGAGCCACCTCTAGTCACGGCAAACACAGTGTTATCAATCTTAGCAGTGGATTACCCTGTTGACAAAGTATCATGCTATGTATCTGATGATGGTGCTTCAATGCTTACATTTGAAGCTCTAGCAGAAACATCAGAATTTGCAAGGAAATGGGTACCATTTTGTAAGAAATTCAGCATTGAGCCTAGAGCTCCGGAGATGTATTTCTCACTCAAGGTAGATTATCTCAAAGATAAAGTTCAGCCGACTTTTGTTAAAGAACGCCGCGCAATGAAGGTAGGTGAATTTGCTGTTGAAGGTAATAGTTTCGTATAGATTAGTTAAAATAAATATTGATTTGAACATATAAATCTGAGTGTAGAGAGAATACGAAGAGTTCAAAGTGAGGATCAATGCGTTGGTGGCCAAGGCCACGAAAGTGCCTCCAGAAGGGTGGATCATGCAGGATGGGACTCCATGGCCGGGGAACAACACCCGGGATCACCCCGGCATGATCCAAGTTTTTTTGGGCCATAGCGGAGGGCATGACAGTGAAGGCAATGAGCTTCCCCGTCTCGTATATGTATCTCGTGAGAAGAGGCCCGGGTTTCAGCACCACAAGAAGGCCGGCGCTATGAATGCTCTGGTACCATTTTTTTAAATTCTTCTGCTTTTATTTCTCTTTCTTATAAAGTTGTGGTTTATCTATTTTTACCAAAATACATCATCTGAATATATATATATATATATATATATATATATATAAATTTTTGGTTGTAGATTCGGGTTTCTGCTGTGCTTACTAATGCACCATTCATGCTCAACTTGGATTGTGATCACTATATCAACAACAGCAAAGCTATCAGAGAAGCAATGTGCTTCTTAATGGATCCACAAGTTGGTAAGAAGGTGTGCTATGTTCAGTTCCCTCAGAGGTTTGATGGCATTGACAAAAATGATCGATACGCCAACCGGAATACTGTCTTCTTTGATGTAAACACCATTTTCCTTGTGCACCTCAATATGTTCATTTATTCATGGATCAATTCAGTGAAACAAAGTTTTGATTTGGTGTTTGGTTTTATGAAGATTAACATGAAGGGACTAGATGGAATTCAAGGCCCAGTGTATGTCGGTACCGGATGTGTATTTAGACGACAAGCTTTATATGGCTACAACCCTCCCAAGGGACCGAAACGCCCAAAAATGGTGACTTGTGACTGCTGCCCTTGCTTCGGCAGCCGCAAGAAGCATACTAAGCATGGGGATGGCCAATTCACAGCCGAACCAGGTATAAAAAAGAGAACATTAGTGTAACATCCTACAAACATATAAGATGATATCCTAATGTATCTGACAACCGTAATTTTATACTTAATAGCAATGGAAGACGACGATAAGGAAATGCTGATGTCTCAGATGAACTTTGAGAAAAGATTCGGGCAGTCGGCCGCATTCGTTACATCGACTCTAATGGAGGAAGGAGGAGTTCCTCCTTCTTCAAGCCCTGCAGCCCTGCTCAAAGAAGCCATACATGTCATCAGCTGTGGCTACGAAGACAAGACTGAATGGGGATTGGAAGTATGTTTATATATACATATACTAATACCAATCAAATTAACCGATGTAAGACTATGAGAACTAATGGTCATTTTGGTTTTGTGTTTGTATAGTTGGGTTGGATCTATGGTTCAATCACAGAGGACATTCTCACTGGCTTCAAGATGCATTGCAGAGGGTGGAGGTCTATATATTGCATGCCGAAGAGACCTGCATTCAAGGGATCAGCACCAATCAATCTCTCCGATCGGCTTAACCAGGTTCTTCGATGGGCTCTCGGTTCGGTCGAGATCTTTTTTTCAGTAGACACAGTCCAGTGTGGTATGGTTACAAAAAAGGCCATCTCAAATGGCTTGAGAGGTTCGCCTATGTCAACACCACCATCTACCCTTTTACCTCACTTCCTCTCCTTGCCTACTGCACCCTCCCTGCCGTGTGTTTGCTCACCGGAAAATTTATCATGCCAACGGTATGTATGTTATATATATATATACATATGAAAGAAATGCGGACAAGTCACAGTAGAATTCAAACTCTTAATTTATACTCAAGAATATACTCGTATCAATTAATTAAATAAATGTTGCTCTTGATGTATTGCAGATTAGTACATTTGCAAGTCTGTTCTTCATTGGCCTCTTTATCTCAATATTTGCCACCGGAATTTTAGAACTCCGGTGGAGCGGAGTGAGCATCGAAGAATGGTGGAGGAATGAACAATTCTGGGTCATCGGTGGTGTTTCCGCCCACCTCTTCGCTGTCATTCAAGGCCTCCTCAAAGTCTTAGCAGGCATTGATACCAACTTCACTGTTACATCCAAGGCTTCGGATGACGAAGATTTCGGTGAGCTATATGCATTCAAATGGACAACTCTACTGATCCCTCCTACCACCTTACTAGTTATAAACCTTGTCGGAGTTGTTGCCGGAGTATCTGATGCAATTAACAATGGATATCAATCTTGGGGGCCATTGTTTGGGAAACTCTTCTTTGCATTTTGGGTGATTGTTCATCTGTATCCATTCCTCAAAGGGTTGATGGGAAGGCAGAACAGGACTCCAACCATTGTTGTCATTTGGTCTGTGCTTCTTGCGTCCATTTTCTCACTGCTTTGGGTCAGGATTGATCCATTTGTGCTCAAATCCAAAGGACCTGATGTGAAGCAATGTGGCATTAATTGCTGATCATGTGCTACAGAGTCTCTTGTTCTGCTTTATTTGTTACAAGTGTTTGTGATTGATAGGTTCCGTCTCTGAGTTGTGTAAATGTCAATCAAAGTGTTTGGACATGAACTAAGTTTTGGAAATTTATAAGAAAGTTGTTGGATGTCTTTATTTGAGTTTTTTCCCTTTCATTTTTGGCTTCAGTTGGAATTAAGAGAAGTTATTTGAATGTTTATCCTCACATGTTCCAAACGTGTTTTTAACTAAAATAACAAAAAACATCGTCAAAACAAATAAATATGAAAGGGCATTAATTATAGTGATTTATAAATCTTTTAAAAATAAATTTCTCATATCATCTAACCCTCTAGGTGAGTGATACAATATCTTTTCATAAAAGATCACTGGATCTATTTGAAACAATATTGTAATTGATCCGGGAGCAACACTTTACTGGGAGCAACACTCTACCTAATCCATGGTTGTGAAAAAAGGCTTATAAATTTTTGTAATGGTAAAAAATATATTTTTTTATAAACAAACAAATAAATTATAAATTTTTTCGGGGTTTTTATGAAAACTAACAAACAATCGTGGTTTCATGACAGAGTGTTCTGCCTCATTGGGAGGCCTACCCTCCCAGAGATCCATTCACTGAAACCCTTAAATTGAAGCCCCAGAATTTCATACTTCTATAGAGAACCAAAATCCTTCTCTTTGTTAATGGCCTTGCCCAAGTTTGGCCTTTCCAAGTAATGCAACGCTTGCATGATTCTTTTTGGAGTGCATGCAAGGTGTTTGATAGAATGCTTAAACCAGATTTCTATTCTTAGTTTTTCTTAATTTGGTGCTATTTCTATCTGTTAAGTAAATACAATATGGAATCTATCTGGTTGTATAAGGGTGTCGGCCGGCATGTTGTATTGCAAGACAATGTTTTGCTTTCTATGCTGCTGAAGGCTTGTGCCAAGTTGCCTGATTTGAGGCTGGGAAAGATTGTACATTGTGATATTATCAAGTTTGGAAGTCCTGATTGTTTTGTGATCAATGGGCTTATCAATTTATATGTGAAATGTGGGAAGATGAACTGCAGTCGAAGACTGTTTGATGGATTGCAACAGAGAAATGTTGTTTCTTGGACTAATATTATTTCTGGTTTAATTCAGAATGATTCCTCAGAAGAAGGATTAGCGCTTTTTAATCAAATGAGACAAGAAAATGTTAGGCCTAGTGAATACACAGTAGTCAGCTTGCTCACTGGGGCTTCGAGGCTTGGTGCATTGCATCAAGGCAAATGGATCCATGGTTGCATTGTAAAGAATGGGATTTGCATGAATTCTTTTGTAGGCACTGGATTACTTGACATGTATGTCAAGTGTGGAGAAGTTATCGATGCCCGTTCTGTCTTTGATGAGCTATGTGATGTGGATTTGGTCTCATGGACTGCTATGGTTGTTGGGTACACTCAAAAGGGGTACCCCATTGATGCGTTGGAGTTATTTGCCGACAAAAAGTGGGCAGCCATTGTTCCAAATTCAGTCACCATTGCCAGTGCTCTGTCTGCTTCTGCGCAACTGAGATATTTGTTCTTTGGAAAATTAATTCATGCGCTTGGGCTTAAACTTGGATTTGAAGAATACGATGTGATGAAGAATGCTCTGGTTGATATGTATGCAAAATGTAGTGAAATGTTGGAGGCTAAATTTGTGTTTGAAAGTGTATTGAAGAAGAATGTGGTTACATGGAATGCGATGATGGCAGGATATGCTCAAAATAACTTCGGATATGAATGTCTTGTACTCTTCCAGCAGATGCAGACTGCTGACTGCTCACCGGATGCCATAACTGTCGTGAGTGTTCTCTCTGCCTCTGCTTGTCTAGGAGCTCTTCAATATGGCTGTTCTTTGCATGTCTATGCCATGAAACATGCATTCCTATCCAATGTCTATGTGAGTACTGCTCTTCTAAACTTTTACAACAAATGCGGTGAAGCAAATTCAGCTCGGTTGGTCTTCAACGAGATGAATGAAAAGAACACAGTGACATGGTGCGCGATGATGGGTGGGCATGGAGTGCATGGTGATTCTGCTGATTCAATTGCCTTGTTTGGTAAAATGCTGGAAGAAGAACTGCATCCGAATCATGTCACTTTCACTAACATTTTATCTGCTTGTGGACATACCGGAATGGTCACTGAAGGGCAGAAGTATTTCGATATCATGTCACGCGACCATGGCATAACTCCCTCGATGAAACACTATGCATGCATGGTTGATATGCTAGCTAGGGCTGGACAGCTTGAGGATGCATTGAAATTCATCGAAAGGATGCCGATAAAGCCGGGGGTTAATATTTGGGGAGCTTTCCTCCATGGTTGCAGGATACATTCAAGGTTGGACCTTGGCAAAATGGCGGCACAACGGGTGATTGAATTGCATCCAGAAACTGCAGATTACTATGCTCTGGTGTCGAATTTTTATGCTTTAATGGGTATGTGGACAGAAGCTGATAATGTGAGGACATTGATGAAAAGTAGAAGATTGAACAAGTCACCTGGACTGAGTCTAGTGTTCCTTTAGCTGATTGTTTATCTCAATCGAAAATGCATTTTCATGTAATATATTCAGTGAAATTAATTTTCTCCACATGAAATGGTTTAGCAAAAGACTTATCATATGGTTTTATGCAAATGACAGTGCAAAATCAACCCCATCAAAATTGCTCTTCACCAACATGTTGCTAATTGGCAAGGCAAACATAAACTCCATTTATATACATTGTGCTCTTCATATTCTATGTAACCTTTCAAACTTTCACATTCTCCATTTCCTATTACTTTTTCAATGCGCATGATACAAAAATTGCATTGGGCGAGAGTGTGTCTCACGCCCTCCACAAAAACTCAAAAAAAAATAAAAATAAAAAGTGGATAGAAGGGGGTTAAAAAAAAATGACAACAAATGTTTCTGCCACAAATTTACACTCACTGGATCAGGCAAGTGAGTTATCTAGCAATCCTGCTGAGTTGTTAGTTGCAGCCAAGCATAAAGTTTTGGTTAATTTGAAGTTTCAGCTTTCAACCACCAATTTATGGCTATTTCATCTTGTAGAAATCCTGCCTCAACTGGATTAGATGAGTTCTTAGGCTGGACTCCTGCACCTGTTTTATACCACAAATCACCGACCAAAATTTGAGATTTTATGTTGTCTACAAAATAGTGTATAAGCATGAATAATCAAAGCATGCTGAACATTAGTAGCATTTTCCGTGTCACGGTACAGTCCGGACACAAATCACCTATGGGGAAATTTAGGATTAGTTTTTACTATAATCGTTTGCTTATTAATTATTCAGAGCAATGATAAAAAAATCAATCTTAACCATAAAGATTTCAATTTAAAAAGAAAAGGCAAACTAGAGTTTTGTATCTTGTAGAATTTGTTTATTGCTAATGTATCTTGTGTCCTACTATGTTTTAACGACAGAAAATTAAATATCTAATCAATTTTAATCCTCGCAATCCACTAGTGACGTGAACACAATTGAAAACAGAGCAAAGACTGATAATTTATTTTTACCTGAATTGCTGCTGTTGAAGATAGCAGATCTCTACACTCATCGAGCATGGCTCTCTCCTTAGCTGCAGTATCAGAAAGTTCAGAAGCCAGATGGTTCATGCCCTCCACCTACAGACAGGAAACGTCAATTCAGAAAAACAAAAAATTGTACAATCTGTTCCATCTAGATGTACTGAACTTTTAATCAACCAGCTCATTAAGGAAAAGCATATTTCTCAATGCTCAATGGTTAATCCAGCATTTTAGCCAATCTATAAAAACAGCATGTGAACTGCTTTTCATGTTAAAAAGCAGCCTCCAACACTGCAGCGGGAATATTGTCTGATCTTTAAATGATGAACACATTAAACATTGAAGCCCTAAAATTCAATGGGAAGCATGGCTACGATATTTTTATACAAATTAAATTTCTACAAATATTAGAAATCAGGTAACATGATTGAATATATTAGGATAGTCTTTATTCAATGAATATACATACTTTTTGGGAAACATATGCATAAGCTTAATAATGATGCATAGCAATGATCAATGAAAAATGCAAAACAACACACAAATGTTCCCGTACTGATCATCACCAAAGAAGGCATGGAGTTGGAAAGGCAAGGGAAGGAGAAGCTCATGAGGAGTTGTTAGGTAAAGGTTCTCATCATGTGCCAAACCACCTTTTATATTTGTAATGTCTTAAAGCTTAATATCAATGCATGGTGCTTCATAATAATATTCCATTGTTCAACCACCCAACAAACATAATAATAAAATAAATACAAAATAAGGAGACACATGATGTTGCTTATACAAGAACATCCATTGCAGCAAACATGTAAAATGGCAACAAGATGTTTTCTGCCAACTATCCTCTCTGCTTTCATTAAATACTACAGAAATGCAGTAAAAAGGAAAATTATGATCCACCTTCATGATGACCTTACTTTGCAGTTATCCTCTTGTATTTACATATATTGGAAGCATTTGCAACAATAATAATCTGGTGGTGCAAGGAGTTATCTCTAGACAATGGGGACAATCTACATAAGGTGGTCTTCCAAAATTATAATCTTAGATTTTCAGCTCCCCCCTATATTATATTTTTGAAAGTGGTATTGCAATTCAAAAATATTGATATTTTCTCTCTTTAACAACACAACACAATAGGAAACGGAGACACCATTATTTGACTTGCAAATTTAAATGAAATTTTACCTTGGATAGCAAACAACAAACAGAAGAACCCATGGCCTGCATAACATCAACTGCAGAACTAATTGCGTTCTTGACAGCACAAGCATCTACCTGTAATGAGTATGAGCCAAAAAGAAATCACGTGACTGCTCTACAGATAATGATTAATCCATTTTTGCTGATTTACGGCAGAAGGACTAAAATATGATCCAAAAATGTGATAATATCACAATTCTAGCACTCTAATCATTAAGTACATACCCTCGCACCACCAGTAACCGGAAGACGGAGAGTGCTGGCTTTAAGAGCTTCAGTTGCAGCTGATAATGAACTAGAATGTTCTTTTTCCAGTGTAGCCCAATCTTCAAGGTATGCCATCTATGATGAAAAAAAGGGCTTTAGAAAAGCATTTATGCTTGCAAAAGATTTGCTCATGGAAATACCTAAAAGTCAGCAGTAGAAAGAACTAAACAAAGGAAGTAGAAGAATGTTGAATGCAAAAATGAAAAGTTAACTTGTTGACTGGTCTCCCTAGAACTTAGAAGCTATATTTTCTGAGTACCAACAAATGCAACACTAAAAACCTACAGGGAACTACACCCACTCACTACAACAAGTGTCAAGAGGTTGGCGCTTCATTTATGTAATGGAAGGTAAGGGTGCAATGTCCTTTAGTATAGCAGGTTAATTATGCAGCTAATGCAACTAACTGGACCAAATCAGCATCAATCTCGATTAAGGTTTTTGTGTCAAATTTAGCAAGTAGGGATGAGAAATCTAATGCCAAAAAAGGAAAGTGAAGATTAGCCTTTATGGTAGGAAAAAAAATGTATCATCCGAGACTTACTTGTTCTTTTAGGACCATATTCAGTTTCATCTCTTCTTTCAGATATTGCAAATTAATCTTTTTTGATATGACAGAGCCATCCAATTCTGAGATTCTACTCCACACAGTGTAAAGAGTATCCTGTTTCATCCATTGAGTATACAACAGTCATGCCAACCGAAGAACCACAATTCAACTATATTGAGGAAACACAAAAAATAAATAATAAAATAAAAACATTGTTTAGCTATCTTGAGACAAGGCAAAAACAAAAAGACCATTGTTTAGCTATATTGAGTAAACACCAAAAAGGTTTTGCTCCAATCTGTTTTAAACAATCTCTCAAATTTTCAATTGGAGATTTAGCAAACATCACCATTTATCTTGCTTGTGAATATCATACTTAAAAAAATTCTAAACACTGCCTATTTGTTTCCTTATATGATTTTCTTCATGAATTTGTTGATTCAGAACACCTTTGTATTCTTATTATCAAAGATAATGTCTCTAAGGATAATAGAAACCTCATTAATAGCTTCATAATTCATGTCAACGCATACTACCTAGGAACATGGTTGAAAGTTCGGACAGAAAATTACTAAATAATTCTTACCATAAAGGCCATATTGAAGTTAAAAATCATTCCCAAAAAAAAAATACTTCATACAAATTGACTTTATAAATCAGGAAGAAATTATAATCTACTTCAAGTGGCAGCAGTTCATAAGTACTATAGCCTCAAATTATTTGCTTTTCACCAAGGAAAAGAAACACAGAAGATCTACCATCTAACATGAATGGCAATACCCCGCAAGAAAATAAACTAGGGTGGAAAAATAACTATTCAAACGCAAATACAGAGTGAAACTAATAGCTCATTCATGAATCTAAAGCTGTCAGATCTGTACCTCTGCTGCCATTTTCTGTATGACTGATATAGCATCTGATAGTGCATTGACAAAGAGCCACTGCAAGTTCCTATTGTAAAGCAACCTCAGCTGATGGGCATCTTCTATCTGGCTTGCATTCTTCTTTCCTCTCCTCATATCAACAGTATAGTTGAGAACAGAAGAGGAAGCACCAATTCGACCAGCGGCAGAGCTGGAGGAAGTGAGAGGAGTTGATGGTCGAGATCGAGATGGGCTTTGCATACCCCTGGTGGTTGAAGATGGCATGAGTAAGGTCTTACTGGGTGATGAAGGGCGACGTAAACCAGGAAGGGGAGAAGAAAGAGTTCTACTTGGGTGTGTAACTGATGCAGAACGCTCTGAAGGAGCTAAAGGAACATTTACACCAACACCTACATCACGTTCTAACTTTCTGCTCCCATTGGAAAGCACTCGCCTTCCGACTTCGCTCATTGATTCTTGATGCCCTCTTCCTGAACTATCAGATACTGCTGTTCTTCTTGGTGAAACTCCTCGTGTAGAAACTAATGAGGCAGATCTGTTAACCTTGTCAGTCAGATCCATGCTTCTTGACAAGGAAAGAACAGACATTTTCCCGCCACTGATACCAGGCCAACGATGTTGCTCCACCACCCTTGAATGCGAATTATCAACTGGCCTAGAATTTTCTGACTGGTCAGAGGTGTTCCTCCCCCTTAGAGGAGTTCTCTTCCTCTCAGAACCAACATTGATAGAAGACTTCAATGAACGATCAGGAGATGGATCTCTAAATGGCCTTTCCTTCCGAATAACAGGGACAGAAATAGATTCAGATTGAAATGATGCAGTTAGGCTCCGCATTGAAGGCCACAATCCATCATGTGCTCTACCACCTAGTAATCTCCGGGTAGCACTTTGCAAGTCCACTCCTGAATCACGTACAGGTGTTGTAGACCTTGAGGATGGAGTAGACGGTGTGGATGGCCTGGAGGTTGGGGACGAAGGTGCAGAATACCTTGATGTAGGAGTGGAAGGGCGTCGTCTCTCAGCGGATTGGGAGCGCTTAGGAAGAGCTGCCCCTGGAGTGGGGGATGTCCGTCCAGCACTGGGGGAAGGACATCTTCGCGGGGCAGTTGTGGTTGATGAAGCTGCAGACTTGTACCTTGATGAAATCTCCCGCAAGCGGGGCTTGCGAGCAGCTGTGACGGCATTGTTCTTCTCAGATGGTACCAATGGCGGCCGAGGAGGATCTTCCTTCTGCTCCACCACAGATCCTTCAAGAACTAAGCTTCTCACATCCATTCACAACTTCTTCCAAATCAAACCACATTGATATCTTCCACGTAAAATACACACCTTTACTCACAAGAATGCCCCCACTCCCTCAAATCCTCCACCATTGGATGATCAAAATCAAGCTATCCACAAAAACTTCAGCATTTCAAACTACAAATAAACAACATAGCAGACCACCAAAAATAGAGCACAAAGATAGCATATTTGCACAATTACAATGCAAAAAATCAACAGATTTGCACTGCCAATTCATCAATGAAAGATTGGAAGGCTTCAATTGGATGGGAAATATTGACAATTAGAAAGAGAAAGGATAATTATCTGAACTCCATGGCTTTTATACTTAAATCAGATAAAATTTCAAGCTTTTGAAGGATTGTTTAATCTCCTTTTCACGAGAGTTTCATGACTAGAAGACACCTAGGAGCGAACCTGAGGGGAAAAAAAAAGGAAGGAAATTTAATGGAGTGAGGGAGAGGAATAGGATGGATACCTGATTCTTTAGTTTCATTTATACTGAAAAATCTGGAGTAAATTGGTAAAAACAAGGAAGAAAAGGTTAAAAGAGAATAGATTGAGGATGTTAGGGCTTGTGGGAGAGGCATGGAGACGCACGTCGCAGAAGTTGGGAGATTTTTTTTTTATCAAATTATGCAGAAAATGATAAAAAAAAAATGCTATGATATTTATCGGTTCGCGGAAAGGATTGTTCATCTAGGGTTTTGGATTTTACCAAAAGGACGGGAAAACTAAATCCGGATTGAGACAGGGAGACAAACAGGGTTAGAAAATATATCAAAGACTGCTGGGAATCAGAAAAACAACGATAATCCCCAAATTCCAAAGAGAAAAACTTCAGAAAATGGAGCAAAGGGGAGAAAAAGCAACAATTTTTTTGGAGATTTATCCAAGGTTTTCCCTTAAAAAAATTTCAGGAGATCATCTATAAAAAAAAAATTCTCGCATAAACGGATCCAGAGAGATTAATTCAGTCTAAAATAAAAAGCTTCAACGAAAAAAGAAACAAATTCAAAGAAACAAGGTCCTTAACCACCACAATTTCGTCAAATTTCTCTCCAATCCGACTCCAAAACAAGAAAAAAAACAATAAATAATTCGCCAAAACGCAACAAAAATTTAAAAATCACAAAATAACAAGGATTCAGAAACAGCGTCGTACCTCGGGAATCACAAACAAGTCCACGCTTCTTCGGAGGAACGATCAAACAGCAGACAAAGAAATCGATTTGCACGAGCATACAAACATAAAAAAAGAAAAAAATTTCAAATCGAAAACCAAAATAGATCAAGAAATCGCCGAGAATTCGCAGGTTTCTTCTTCGATTCCGCCCCCCGCGGTTTTTAGAGAGAGAAAGGAAAGGAAACGGTTTTTCAGTTAGAAAGAGAGAGAAAATATGAAGGTTTTTTTAATTCAATAATTAGAAACTATTCCACATATTAAGGATAATAAAATTAAATAAAAATAATTAAAAAAGACGAAAAACTATTTGATGAGAGTTTGAATTTTTATTAAAAAACTAACTCAATTAACTCAAAGTAACGTCGCACTCACAAAATGAGAGATGCATTTCAAGATATTAATTTACGCACGATGGAGATACTAATATATGTTTATTGTTTTTTTTTAAAAAAATTTATATTACATTAAAAAAATTATTAAAATCTTTTTATTCTCTAAAATATAGGCTCAGTTTTGATTTTATGTAAATCCAATTTAATGAAATTTTAATTGAAAAATGTCTTTTTTTTACAGAAAAAAATAATGATCTAACGGTCACCGGGTCAAAATGGGAGACCAGGTATCGGGGTGCACGCGGTTCAAGGACGATACTGTTTCTTCTCGGTAATGTTTAGTTAACGTGGTCCACCATATGTTTTCTAGATCGGACGGCTATAAAGTTCTTGCTTATCTGGTGAACCAATCTCGAAGCAAGTGGTCGTCAATGTGGGCCTGATCTGGAGTGTTCAAAGTGGAAATGGGCCCGTTAAAAGGACACAAAGTGGGGGCATTCCAACAGTTGCATAATGGGCCTACTTTTTGCTCAGCATGGTACCCAACTTTTGTCTCTAATTTTCACTTATTACAAGGGTACTTTTGCAAATATATATAGATATATTTTTTTTTTAATTTCTAGGGCTTCAAGCCTTCAAGTCCAACTTGAAATTTATCACATTTTTTTGACAAAAACTTTTTGGTCAGAGTTTTGGTATTATAGGAATTTTGGAGTAATTAAATTTTAAAAAATTATATATTTATATTTATGAGATATTGCAAAGTTATATGCAAGCTATTTATTTTTATAACATTTGGCTATTAGTTTTTTGGTAAGAGTTTTTATTTTATTTTTATTTATCAAATGGAGTGAAAATAGGAGTGTTTTCAGGCCTGGGTTGACCCGGACCCGGCCTTAAAACCGGTCAAGTTCAATATATAAAACCGGATTTTGATAAAACCGGGGTTGAACCTGCAACTCGGGCAATCGAACCGATGACCCGGGTGACCCGGTTGGGTCATCAACCCGGGTTTGCACCAATTTTTTTTAATTCTTATTTTATTTTTATAATATATTAATGTTTGGGGGTTATAATGTAAAATTATAAAACTAAGGAAGGAATAAGCCAAGGGAATATTTTTATTTTAATTTTTTAATGAATTTTTTTAGTTGTGTATTTCCTTGTGAATATTTTTATGCTTCTCAATTAATTTTATATTAGTTTATTATTAGGTTATTGGGTGTATTTTACATTTTTAATGTGGTGTACTTCAATATTTATTTATATAAAATACTCGCTTAAATTTTTAAAAAACATGTTTTTATTTTTTTTATTTTTTATTCTTCAATATTTAATTTTTTTAATTATATATAAATAAAAATTATATTATTTTTAATAAAAATTATTGACTCCGGTTCAACCTCGATTTAACCCGGTTGAACCCCTCGACCCCTACTCCTATCTTTCTCCGGGTCGATGGCCGGTCCGGGTCTGAAAACCTTGGAAAATAATGCAGAGAGAATATTCATTTTTTTTTTCTATAAAAAATATCTAGAAAACAGGGATCAGTATTTTGACTTGGTCTTAATTTTTCCTTAAAGTAAGTGATAGGTAAGAATAATCATAATATTATTTTTTAGTTAAATTAGTGATAAAGATAATATGAGACAAATTAATTAAAAATGATAATTTATTAAAAAAAAATGAGGACGTACCTCACCGTTAGTGAGAGAACTTAAATTATTTTCTCTTATGTTGTTTATTTTATTTTTTTGCGTTTGTCTTTTTTTCTTTTCTTTTTTTAATAAAATTATCGTTTATCCACTATAATTAAAAAAAAATTTAAAGGTGGATTGAGATGAAAGTTTAATTGGCTTCTATTGATTATATTCTAAAAAGAACAAAAAAGAAATCTATTTTTACGTGAGTGTTCATTTTTATTTATATATTTTAAAGTACTTATTATGGTTTATATGTGTATTCACTATCATCATTTGGAGTGGTTTGGTTCTACTTGGGAACTTATACATCGTCATAATTTTATAAATATATAAAATATTATATTTTTATATTATATTATTATAAAAAATAATTTTAAATTTTTTAAACTTTGTAAATTTAATTTTTTTTAAAAAAGTAATGCCAATTGCATACATTTCCATAATAATAATAGTAATAATATTAAGTATTTTAAAATCACAGTAATAAAACTTAAACCTAGGCAAAATAAATTAATCAAAATAGCTTTATAATATGTTAGAATTTAAAAAAAAATTATATAAATATATATATTGAATAAATGGACAAGTTATGTGGGCATTGAGTTACCCAATTCAATTCACCACATACCATTAAGAAAGAGTTAAACTCAGAATTCTTTTCCGGCAATGAGATCAGATGTCATTAAGTTACCAGCCTTTTGTATATTTCTCATTTTAAAAAATATCATAAATATATATTCTTAATATTTAAAATTCCTAAACAAAAAGCTCAATATTAGAACATGTAAAGAATCATGATGTTGTCCCCCTTGTTGCT
Source organism: Dioscorea cayenensis subsp. rotundata (assembly GCF_009730915.1). Lineage (NCBI taxonomy): Eukaryota > Viridiplantae > Streptophyta > Magnoliopsida > Dioscoreales > Dioscoreaceae > Dioscorea > Dioscorea cayenensis. Next base: position 4,316,014 of record NC_052478.1, read on the forward strand.
GCTTCTTTTTCGCAAGCTTTAGGCATGAATGGCTACTTCCACAGCTCATTCTTCAAAGCACCAACCTCTTTCCACTTGATGGGGAATTTTGCATGCTCATCCTAAAAGCATACCATGTTGCCAATCTATTTTCTTATTCGCATTCCCTTTGAGTTTGAGCTACCTATTTTAATTAATTAACAGTGAATGCACATGTGTTGCTATTTCTTTATTTATAGATTTTATTTTATTACTAGCATATTCCAATCAGCAATGTCTAATTTCAAACATCCGCCAATAAATTTTTAATTTATTAATATTAAATCTCTTGTATAAAATAATAATATGAGTTTGAATTTCAATTTACATAGGACAAGGACGGGTTGTAACTACACGTATAATTTGTCCATGTCTTATAAAAAAATTAATTAAACATCCAAAATTAACATATAATTTGCTAAAATAGATAGTATTTTTAAGTTTTTAATTAAATCACTTGATGACAGTCACATAAATGGGCGAGACACGGCACTTGTATGAATTAGCAAACACCAAGAGCATGATAAAGAAATACACACAACAAACTCTTGCTATTATTTTAGAAAAAGTAAAACTATTTAAATCATATGTGTGTAGATATCAATTTGACTACTACTTTAATAAAAAAAATAAACAACGAACATTGTTAAAACCTCTATATGAGTTTAAGATATTGGAAGAAATCAAGAAAAATTTAGCATTTTCATATAACATATATGTTTGTTATTATCCTAGATAAGCTTCAATGATTTATTTTATATGAAATTAAAAGAAAAGAAAAGAAAAAATATCAAATAAAAAGCTAATATGATCTATTTATCATGCATTTTTAGAGATCTCAAATTTATTATTGGAGGTCTGAATAATGTAAGAAGATTAAATATATATGCATATTACACAAAAAAATAAATAAATAAACTAAATAATAAAAAACGATTTGAAAAGCCATGATAGGGGCCAGAGGCAAGGTATAAATATGGAATTTTATTTATGATGATGTTTCCTGGTTGTATTAAGGGCCAACTAATCTCCTCATGATCAGACCAAAAGCATATCTCTAGGCAATCTCAATGCATGGTTTGCATAAGGACTTTTACTTTCTACAAATGCCAGCGTTCTAAGGAACTAAATCATAAGTTTTCAATCCTCCGACAGAGGGTATGAGAGTTTTTTCTCGTGTAATTATTTTTAAAATTTTATTTTGTATTTTTACAAAGTATATTTTTAGTTAATTGCCAAAACCACTTGAAAGCCTAATTAATTAATTGTAAATTATTAGTTAAAGTTATGTTTTAAAATTTTATACTATCTTTTGAAATCTATGTTTCAGCAAATCTTGTGTATCAACAAAAAAATATATGGTTTTTTTTTTTTGAAAAAAATTGGATAAACTACATACATTAATAGGAAAAATAGTACAAAATACAGGACTAGCTTAGACCATGGTATTTATAGAAAATCATAATGCATGTATATAAATATATATATATATATATAATATCCCCTCACTTAAACACATGCACATGCATATACATATAAATGATCTAAATATTTTACCATAGAAATTTATAAATAAATATGATAACTTAATTATCATGTGTGTTCCCATTAGTTAATCACAATTTTTTTTATTCTTAAACTTGTTTTCTAACCGATTCAAAGCGACTTTAAAAATTAATAATAAAAATAAAATAACCATTTATTAATACTTATTTACATATAATGAATAGGAGTTAAAGCTTTATATATATTTTTCTGAATAAAATATTATCATTCTAATATAATTGAATTCGATTTGATAATATATAGATCATAAATTAATGCATGTTTAGATACCACAAATCAGACAGTTCAGTACTTGAAAGAAGAAATTTCGTTATTTAAATTTAAATATAATCTACAATAATAATGGGGTGATTAAATTGAGAAAATAAATTAACATGGCGATGAATCTTTCCTAATAAGAATTGATTATCTTTTTCCCATAATCAAGTTTTACACGTTTAACTGAAGAATTTTTCAATTTATTATATTTATTTTGCTGTCATTGTATGTGCCTGTTCGAATTAAACTATAGTTCAACATGTAATCATATCATGAGTTCTTGATGATTAAATAATAATTTAAGAGCTGAAAGAATATATATTAAATCAGAGTTAAAAGGAAAATCCAAAGAAAAAAAAGCCCAATATATGAAACAAAGAGATCATAAAAATTTGGGGGTTGAAAACAAGATGGAACAAAATAATAAAGCTCAGATTATATGGGTTCATAACCCAAATTAAAGTAGGGCCTCTAAATATTTATATAAGCGTGTATAATTTTTGAAAGGATATATTAATAATTATCCACTTCTATAATTAAGAATACGCAAGCAATTTTCTCCAAATATTTCTCATATTTCTTTGTCCGGTTGATATGATTTAGATTGTAGTTAATTTTAATTGACAAAATCAATGAATATTACTCTCATATTAGCTTTGATAATTTACTGAATTACCAAAACACCTTTCAAACCATTTATATATCCAATTTCTTCTCTACTCAACCTCCATTCATATTTTTATTTAATATTTATTTTATTTATTTATTTTTAAGAAATCACTCCACCATTTTCAATCACACCTCCAACCTCAAAAAATCAAACACAGATAGGAAAAAAAAAACTCTTATTATTGATCAATAACTCGGAAACAAAGTCATGATTCAAGAATTAAGCAAATCAAGAAGATCACCAGAAAGCCCAGCGAGATCCTTAACCATCTTGTTCTTGTCCGTCACCGGCGACGTCACACCGTCGGTGAACGCCCCCTGGCAAGAGTCCGGCGCATCATCAGCCTGGTCCTCCGACGAGGAAGCAGCACCATAATCCTTAGAGTTAAGCTCATCAGTAGCATCATGAAGGTCATCAATGGCATTAGAGTATAACTGAGCACAAAGGTGCAAGTCCTCCTCCAATGTTGTCCCTGGGTTTTTGTCAGCCAGGTCGTTGATGAAGGAGAGGGTGGCTTCAGCGGCGGCGACGGTGAGGTCTATAGAAACTCCGGCCAGGGTGTCGACGGTGGTGGCGTTGATGCTCCGTTTGTCAGAGCTGAGAGTGGAAAAGCAGAAGGATGGGTTCTGTGTTTTGCTGCATGTGTTACGTATGAAGTTCACGTCATGGATTATGATTGGACGTGCATGGGATGCGGTGAAGATGATGAGGAGATGAAGATAAAGAAGGAGATGGAGTTTTAGGGTTTGCATGGCCATCATGATTAGGGTTTGGAATGGTCTGCATTATAAATGTTTGGAAGCATTTATAGAGTTTGTAATTAGTATGTATTTATGTCGTTTTGTGAATATTAATGAGGGTATAATTTCTAGTATGTATTTTTTCATGTAGATCCACCTCAAAAGTTAAAATATGCTTGTATATATTTATACTCGGTAGGGTTATATATGATTTTTATTTATAGTGCATGTCGTCCTTTCAAAATATTTTAATTGACGGATCATCATAAAAAAAATCTAATTATTTGAGAGTCTTGAATTAAATAACTAAAATATATTATATTTTATTTTAATGTAGTATGGTTTTTAAATACTTGTGTTAACTCCCTGCTTAAAGTTTTGGAATGGCACATAAAATTATAATTTGGTGCATAAATATTTTCTAAAGAGTTATATAGCGATAAAAAATAAATTTTGTTGGTGCCATAGATGATTTAAGCTTTTTTAAGGGGCATACAAATAAAAATAAAAATAATATTTAATTTCATAAAGTTTTTTAAATGCAAAAATGGATGGAAAGTTGAACATGCGAGTCTTTATAATGGGGTTTTGGAAAGTTATAAAATGGGTGGAGGAGGACTCGCCATAGATTTGGAGCATGCCGGTGAGAAATAATGTATTGAATAATTTACGCAACTTTAATGATAAATTAATTTTTACATGATCCGAATCAAAATGATTTTGTTGGGAAGGTCTAAATTGACATATAAGTCCAATTTTATTATTATAAAATTTGAAGCAGAAAATCTAAACCATTAGATATGATTTATATCATTAATCAATTTTTATATCACACAAATCAAATAATTTATTATGCATATCAGTTTTTACTATATTGGGACCCTTCAATATCTTTTAATCAAATAAATTTTATTAATTTATTGATCGGGAAGTTTTTATTATAAACATAAACTTCTAGTTTTTATAATTTTCAATTAAAAAAAAAATTTAAACCAGCCACCAGCATCGACCTTTTCCATTATGTCTGTTATATTTTTTCCCATCCTCTAATTATAATAACTTAATTATACTAATAACGGATTTTTTTGAGAAAAAAATAAGTGAAAATAATTTTATATATATAATAAAGGCATCGTCCCACAACCGCGAATAAGCAGGTGTTGTTGTCATGTACCTTTACGATGCTTAACTATTTTTAAAAATTTATTAACTCAGCTAAACGTCACATAAAACAATTAGAGTTCTTTAGTGTAAGCGCCCAAAAGATGTGTTTTGACATGCACTTTTGGAGAGAAAAAAATAATATTTTTCTACAATAGACCAGTAAACAATAAATAAACAATTTTCTGCAATATATGTACAATGCTACAACAATATTATTGACCCAAAAATTCGACCTAAATATGAAATTCACCATTTTCGTAACATTTCACTACATCTAAAATTTATTACATATAAACAAAATACCATGACATTTATCAAAATATTATTACGAATATTTGGAAATTTTCCATTCTCATATTTGGAAAAAAAAAAAATTTCTCAATAATTTCCAATTTTTAGATTTCCAAAATTAGAAAAAAGAAAGATATTATGCGACGTGTAATCACTTTATCCACGTCTTCCATCATCGCTTCTTCAACCCTCGTTCCGAGATTTCTCTGAAACCCTCGAAGAAATCCATCCAAATCTCCGAAACCCTAACCCTTCTGGCCTCCATGGCCTTCTCCGCTGTTCTCTTTACTTCTACGAGTCCCTTGAATGCTTTCTTTCGAGGTGGCAAGACGGGCTTTGCTCCTACACCGGTTGGGTTTCTGAATTTCTCGGCGGGATCTCTGACTGGGATGCCGAGACCTCTCTTGTCGGCCCGTGGGATTTTTGATGGACGTTTGAGGTTTTCGGGGTCAGGATCGAAGATTTCGAGGGTGCCCGGCGTTGTTTACGCCACTGCCGCAACGGAGAAGAGCATCTATGAGTTCACTGTTAAGGTTGGGCTTGTTCGAATTTGGGTGCTTTGTTTTATGAATTTTTTTATTTGGATCTCAATTTGTGATTTTTATCGTTGATTTTGGAAAAGGTTGGATTATTTTGTGATTGCTTTATGTGACATGTTCTAATTCTGTGTCTTTTTTCTTTGATTTTGTGGTTTACTTCTAATTTCTATTTTCTTGGGTTGAAAAAGTTTTTAGTTTTTATTAGTTTTTAGTTTTTTGAAGCGTGACGTATTGAAGTAGAGCATAATGGTGGTATATTTATTAAAATTGACTGTAATTGGATCACTGGTGGTTCTCCAGTAGCATGCAACGAAACTGCGTTTAAGTTCGGTGAGCCTTTTTCTTATTAATGTAGGATATTGATGGGAAAGATGTATCTCTTAGCAAGTTCAAAGGGAAAGTACTGCTGATAGTTAATGTTGCTTCAAAATGGTAATGTTTTCTCCTTAGATTGTACCGTTAGGCACTTTCTGTGAGCAAGTTTGGTCTTTTTGTTTTATACTTTATTTATTTGGACCTGCTGTTTCAATTCACTGGTGATTGCAATTGATGCTTAATTTCAGTGGGTTGACAACATCAAACTACACGGAGTTGTCCCACATCTATGAGAAGTACAAAAATCAAGGTAATTTCAGAGATCACGCATTCATGCTTCTTTTGGCCATACTTCATTTTTCATGCCACCTTGCATATTATTTTTTATTCCATCTGTCTTTAGCTATATGTTTTTTTCCTATGCTAAGAGAACCCGGTTAAAGGTTGTATTATACTCTTAATTAGGCTTTTCATTATTATGCCATACAGTCTTGAGAATTGCATTTTGGAGAATATGAGATTGCCCTAACCTCAAAAGTGTTTATAAATTATTCAATCCTCCTTTATGACAATAACTGTTTATATATGCAATCTCCTTGGCAACTTCTATCTTTGGAATTCTATGATGCTTTAGGCATTGTATTTAAATAAAATAAAAGAATGATCTGTAGTACATTTATGCGCAAGCCTATCCCCTGGCTTCTTAGCTTTCCTTTTACCTTTTTCCCCCATTTGTGGGTTAATTTAGTAGGCGAAATTCCTGTAGTTTATGTTATTAAATTCAATATCATTCTTGTAATTTTCTGCCTGCCAGGTGGATTTAGGTCATTTATGTTAGCATTGCATTGATATGTGTTAGTATTGCATTGATATGTGTTAGCATTTAGGAGTTAAGCTTTTGGTATGTTCCTTTACTTCTTTGATATCATCAGCCCTTGCTTTCTAGTTTCCTATTTATTGTTATATTCAATATCCCTGTTTCCAACATTTTTTTTTCCCTAATTTTACCTTTTGACTTTCCTGCCATACCCATTTTCTCTATCTCAATATCCATAGCACTGGGTTGATGATCTTGCCTACTGCTGGGAACCAGTTACTGCCATTGTTGCTGAAGGTTCATTAGTCTTATTTACATGGCTAATATAGGTTGTCAATCATGGCCACTGACCCGATGATTTGTACTGCACAATCCTGCACATATGGAACTTAAAGTGCTGGGAATGTCTTTATATTTATTGCGCCCAAAATTTCTGTGGTTCCAATTAGGATTTGTATTTGGTTATACATTGCCTCTTACTTGTGCGCACACCCTTTATGTTGTCTCTTCTTACTTCCTCTAGTGATTACATTGCTTGAATCATGGTTATCCTTATTTTATTCTATTTAATTTTATTTTTTGGTGTTCAGTTTTGAGTCCTTGTTAATGAGGGATTTAAGCTAGTCTCTATTTCATATTTTATTTGGCCTTTATTTCTACTTGATATTGATTACCTTGTGTGTGTGTGTGTTTTATATAACTAAAGACACTTAGAATTACTTAGAGTTATCATCTTTCATTTGATGTAGAAATGTGTTACCTATTGGCATCTTCATAGAAGGAAATGGCAACTATTGTCTTAAGCGTCCAAAGTTCAATGTGTCCAATATATATGTGAGATGAATGCATGACATGTCTTTTTCCCTAAGCTTGAGAAAGTATGAGTCTGATTTGGGATGCTGGAAAAAATTCAAGCTAGAATTAGTAGTACATGTTCGACCTACAGTGGAAGTTGATAACATATTCCGAGATGTGCATCAATGAAGCTAGCTTGATAGCAACCATGATAAACATCAATTTTCTGTTTGAGCTGCACTATATTCACATGCAGTACTCTGCGTGCTTCTCTAATGTACCTTCATTTCTATGAGTACATGTTTTGGTTTTCCCTTCTTTTAAAGTGTGCAGTGTAGAATTATTGCAAAAGTTTATTGATGATAAGCTGTTAGATCTTTGTTGTCTTGTTCTCATAAATTTTATTTTGTTAAGGGAAACAAGGTACCTGGAGCTAAACAAAGATCAAATGGTTGGTAAATATGGTCCTTTTGTAATTTTGAACCAAAAGAATACTTTTTCTGTTATTATATATATATATATATATTATTAGGTTGTTTCTTTGGTTTGTGGCTTCCGTGAACATTGGGTTAGAAAGAGCAAGGATTATATCTGACTTACCATTTGATCTAGACTAGGGATTGCTTCCTATAAGTCTAATTATCCAGTCAACATGAAATGCAGGATTTGAGATATTGGCATTCCCTTGCAATCAATTTGGGGGTCAGGAGCCTGGGTCGAATTCGCAAATAAAGCAGTTTGCTTGCACAAGGTTCAAAGCAGAATTCCCTATCTTTGATAAGGTATCTATTTATTTTCAAGAAGACATTTTTACTTTTGGAGCTTGCATAAACCAGTTTTAATCGACAGGTTGATGTGAATGGACCAAACACAGCTCCAGTTTATCAGTTTCTTAAGTCAAATGCCGGAGGATTTTTCGGTGATCTTATAAAGTGGAATTTTGAGAAGTTCTTGATAGATAAAAATGGCAAGGTTGTTGAAAGATATCAGCCGACCACATCGCCTTTTCAGATCGAGGTACGCATGTGCTCTGAAAATTCAGGATTACTTTCTCAAGTTTTGCAAAGTCAACTCTAATTTTTGCTATTTTGTTCCTGTTCTGCAGAAGGATATCCAGAAGCTCCTTGCAGCATAAAGTACACCAAAATTTCAGATGTACATAGGAGTGCTGCCTTGCTGAGATCATCTTTAATGAATTTATAATTTACTAAATTGATTTCTTAAATAGCAAGAGATTGTTCATATGCTCATGTCATACAGGTTGGATGATTTTGTTTATATTTCATGTATACTCCGTTTTGATGAATTGTTGAGGAGCTACAATGTATGTTGTTTATGATATTTATCAGAAAATAATAAATGAACTCCAACTCAAAGCTTCCAAGGAGGAATTGTTTTAATTCTCAGTCTGTGTGGTTGTATTACACTTGGATGATAGAAATTTAGAATTTCTTTGAGCAAGGGATCAGAGGAAGGTGTAGTTATTATTATTAGAAATTCTTTGAGAAAAGGTCTCAAGGCATTTCCTTATCTTCTTTTATGGTGGATTTTCAAATAATGGTATTGGTTGGATGGTTGAAATTCAAACATAGCTATTAAGCTTTCATAGTTATTATGATTAAAAGTAATTATGATTAAAGTTAAATTTTTATTTATTTGAATTTATTTTTAATAATTCATGATTCTAATTAGTTACACTTGTGATATGAGTGGGTATGAATGGGTAGCCTAAGAATTAGAATTGCTACACTAGCAATGTGAGTTGGTAGTGAGTATATATGATCTAATAAGTTAAATATTGATGTTGTGTGATAATAATTTATAAAGTATTCCGGGCCTGGTGAGGAATAGTATGATTATGTAGTATTCCTCACCTTTGTGGTAAGATTTTTATTTTATTTTATTTTTTATTTTTCAGTTTGTGTTTGTTCTATTTACTTAGTTTTTATTTCAATAAATTTATGGTTTATCCACTCCATTAAAAATAATAATAATAATTATGTAATAAAAAAATCATTTATTGCAAATAAATAAATGATATGAAAATTTTCTTGCATTAGAATTACCAAACATAAATAATAATAGATTTCATTTCTATGGGAAGGTATACCATCTAAATGCATGTCTCGAATCTCAAGGCCATTTTGACGGCCAAGATCGTCCAAACAGTTGTTACCTTTCAAGACCTCGTTTGTATCGTAATGGCCAACAAGCAACGAAGAACGCCTCTAATGGCGGAATTAGGGTTTATATAATTCCAGTATTACGTCTCGATCTCGAATCCGTCTTCGTTCTCTCGCTGTCGAGGAGATGGGGAACACTTCCTCAATGCTCACCCAATACGACATTGAAGAAGTCCAAGAGCACTGCAATCACGCTTGTGAGTCTCCGTCTTTTCCATTTCTTTGTATCTCTTTCTAGGGCTGCGATTTGGTTCGGAATTCGCTGAAAAGATTTACACTTTTCCAGTTTCTCAACAAGAGATCGTGTCGTTGTACCATCGATTCTGCCAGCTCGATCGCAACGGTAGTGGATTCATCTCCAGCGATGAGTTCCTCTCCGTTCCCGAGTTCGCTGTCAATCCCCTTTCCCAGGTTGTTTTTGTCATCAAAATTTGCGCATTTTTTTAATAATGTGGTTCTTATTGAAGAAATTTGATGTTTTTAATTCAGAGGTTGTTGAGAATGCTTGATGGGTTGAATTTCAAGGAGTTCGTTGCCTTCTTGTCAGCCTTCAGCTCTCGGACTAGTTTGCAGCAGAAGATCGAATGTAGCTGTTCTTTTGCTTTCATTGATCTTAACTTTGTTGATTGATTGTTTTCTGATAATAGTGAGATCAATGTGGATCTCCTTTGGTTATAGTTATATTCAAGGTTTATGATTTGGATTGTAACGGGAAGGTTTCCTTCAATGGTATACTGAGTGTTCTGCGGGACTTGACGGGATCTTTTATGACTGAGCAGCAGAGGCAGGTTGGTTGAATTCTTTTTTGTTCTTTTGAATATATGCTATGAGTATTTAGATGTGTTATATATGATTTTTTAGTATGATCTCTAAATTGTGAGTTTTGCTTTCTCTTGTCTTTCATATACATTTATTAATTGAAAGAACCATATTTATTTGCATATGTTTTGAATTAGAGACCACAGGTTTTTGTTGAAGAAAACATGTTTCAGCTGCCGAGATTGGTGTATTGTTTGGGTGTCTTGCTGGATGTAAAATACAATCATTATCCTTCATGCTAATTTACCTGGACTATTTTGAATCTATGTATGTAGGTAGTTACCACCATTCTGTACCTCACTCCTGGAAGTATGTCATCTAGATTGTTGTTTGAAGTTAATCTAATAGTAAATTTCTGGCCTTCTTCTTGAAAACCTCTTGCTATTTTCTAACTAAACGAAGCAGGCCCCTTTTATTTTGAAAAATGGTTATTGGAAGCAATATGCTATCTTGATGAAAGCAATAGTGTTACTGGTAAATAATGATTACAAGTTGCACTTGCGCATGGGGAGTATATCTTGTGTGTATATTCGATGCTATTTAGTTTAGAGAATAATATTTTTCAAGATTAAAATTGCTTCTGCTTTTTTATTTTCATTTCTTGCATATTAGGAAATTGTGAATTAGTTGTGACCATCTCAGCAATTCACTTATCAAATTGTTTACTATATTGTTTAAGCTGATGTTTGCTTTTGCTATTGATCCTACTTTTTAAGTTACATTCTTTATCTGCTTACCTATACTAACATAGTTTTCTTTCTCCAGAAAGTCTTGACACATGTCTTGGAAGAAGCTGGATACAAGGAGGATTCTTTGCTAAGTCTATCTGACTTCATTAAGGTACTTCACCACAAACTATTAGCTGAATTGAACATGGGAAATTTTACTTTGTCAGAAAGCTCTTGATTGGGAGATATATGGTTTTTTGTTATTGATCTATGTTGCTGTTAAAACATCAAGGGGCATTAAATGTTTGGTTTATGTTCAAGGATGTCTTACACTTCCACTAGCTTTTGCTATGAGTAGTATAATCCTTATATTTTCACTCGTAGACCTAGAACCCATGTAAGATTGAAAATTAAAGACAAAAGCTGCATCCAACAGATGACTGATGTCTATTTCCCTTTACCGTTTACATTATGTGTTTGCATGGTTTGGTGATGATACTGGGAAACACTTGAGTGCACTGATTATTGCTTGTGGCTATTCCACTAGTCACATTCCAGTTTTGATTTCCTTTAGTTTTTATTTTTTAACCATTTTCTGGAACACTATTGTAGTTTGGGAGTTCGTGTAAACATAGTTAGGGTCTTCAGTAAATAGGCTTAAGTAACAGGTACAAATAAATAGTTCACTCAAGTCATTCCGTTGTGCCTTATTATAATTTCTTTGTTACCACAAAACCAAGAAATCTGCATTTAATGAAGAGCTCTGTAAATTATAAAATAATGCATCTGGGAAAAAAAAAACTTTGTTCAACATTCCGAGAATAATTATTTTTCTATCTGTATCTGGATATAACTTGTCGCCCTTTATAATAGGGGAAAATGCAAAAAAAATAAAATAAAAATTGGAGCTTCGTTTTTTAGGGAAAAGTAGAATAGTCACAAACCATTTTAAGCTTTTCAAGAAGGCAACAAGTGAAAGCGTCAACATTGTTTCTAGGTCATATATTTCTCAAATAAAAAGATTTATTTTTAATCTCTGGCTTTATGTTTTCATCCTTGTTAGTATTCATCTCTTTCTAGTCTTTGCTATATCATTACTTTGTGTACACTTTTTTGTTTTTGGGTTGAGAAACTTGCGGACATCTTTAAAAGCATGCCATTATAAGCTTTACGCAGTTGGTTATATGTATATATGAAATGGAAACACAGATTAAACCGTATGTCTCTCAGATTCTTGGCAGCTCAGGATTGAAGATGGAGGTGGAAGTTCCAATCGATTAGCAGGCAGCCAGCTTCCATTTTCTTTCCGTGCACCAGCAGACCATACTTGACACACTCGCAATGGAATCAATCTGTGCTTGCCCAAACATGTTTCACCAGACTTATACAACAATTTCAGCTCCTGGACCTCATGATTCTGTTTCTTTTGTTTTTTTTTCCTTAATGTTTACATTGGATGCTGTCCATTGCTGAATCTTGAACATCCAGCATAAAAGGGGCCAGTTTGTGTACATTTTGGCCTTGAAGATACACATGCTCTTCAGGGACCATATGCACAATGTGGTTATTGTGCTCATTGTAATGTGTTTAAGAAAAACCATATAGCTTTTGGTATATCAATATGGTTGGTGGGAAATGGGAATAAGTTCTGGAGATGATGTATTGATGTTGTGATAAAGTTGGCTACCCAAATTATCAGAATTATTTGTGGTTGATTGACCAATATGGTCCATGATTTAGAATATAATGCATTTTCAATTGTTGCTTTAATAATTTTTGTAAATATACCCTTGCAAAACTCAGAAATTTTATTAATAAATGGTTAGTGGTAGCAAACAAAAAATTCCAGAATCAGGAAGGTGATATTTGAAATATAAATAAATTTGCGTTTTTTAATCTGCTCCAGATCTCACTCATCTCGAGGCATTTTGTGCGGTGGATAGGAGGCCAAGGGGGCCGTTATAGTTACCGTTGTTTTAACTAGTTTTTAAATATCCAAACGCGCCAATAGCTTTTCGCGGAAAAACCAGGGAACTAGCGAAAATAGAGGGGGAGAAAATTTAGGGTTAGGGTTAGGGTTTGAGACCAGACATTGGATTCCATTTGGGCATGGTGCCCCTTTTCTAGGTACATTTTATCCAACAGCTACGCGTACCTCTCCGTTTCATGGCAAACAGCAGGAGCCCTTGCTTTTCTTAGATTTTGAGAGAAATGGGGATTGGGAGAGCATTGTGGTGCCTGGGAGGTAGCCCTAGGTCTACATGCTTGATTGATTCACAGACATTTGTCTGTGAGAAATCTTTGTTAGAAGAAAAGGTTGGATTTTGGGAATTTGGTTGCTCACTAATTCTCCATATGCTGGTGATTTTTGTCATTAATTTCATTGGTTTTATAGGTTTTGTCTGAGATGGCGTTGGGGGTGCTCTCTTTTAATGAGCGATAGTGCAGTGGTTCCTTTTTTCAGGTATGTTGGGAATTTTGTTTTTTGTTTTTCTCTTTGATTATGAACAGTGAGAACCTCCTTGCATCCAGTTATAAGTTGTAAATGACCTTCTCCATGGATATGGGGACAAGTATTTTGATCTTTCATTTTGTGTTAGTTCTTTAACAGTGAATGAGATGCATGGCCTACATTTGTATTACTCATTCTATACCAAAAAAATTTTCCTTATTATTATGTATTAGAGGAAACTACATAATCATTGTAGTCACTTGTCACCAATTTGTATCGTAATTCTTTATTTCTGTCTCATATGTATATTTTAATCAAGAAAGGTAATGGCTACCTCTGTTATTTATTTCATTTTATTAGATTATTAATTGTGACATGGTTTCTCAGGTTTAGTTGAGTGATTTTGCAGTATGGCTGAGGGTGAGATTTCTGTATTGAAAGATGCTCTCTTTAATCAATGTGTTCTATTGGAAAAACTTTATAATGAAATTGAAGAGGAAAGAGATGCTTCGGCAAGTGCTGCAAATGAAGCTCTCTCTATGATTTTACGACTTCAGAGAGAAAAAGCGATAGAGAAGATGGAAGCATGCCAATACAAGAGAATGATCGAGGAAAAACTCTATCTTGCCGAGGAGCTTTTGGCAGATCTTGAAGAAGTTGTGCAGCAGAAAGAAATGGAGATTCAAACACTCAAAAGTCAGCTGAAGGCTTGCAAGCACCAATCAACATCTGTTATTGACGTCAAAGAAATGAGAATCTTAGGAAAGCCATCAACCCTTTGGAAGAAGAAATGCTTGTTCAGAAGAAACATTTCATTACCTGTTCTTCGATTTGATTGCTTGTGCCATGAGCCGGACATAATTGATGAAACCAGCCCTTCACTTCTTACTAGGCAGTTAATATCAGGAGAGGATGGTGATTACCGTGTCAAACTTGAAAGGAAATTTACAGAAGGTGAAAATTCAGAGTTGTTTGAGGACAGTAATACTGATTTGAAACATTCTGAAGAAGAAACGAGGACATGGAACAAAAATGTTGAAGAAGGTTGTTGCAATGGAAGTTTAGTTATAAAAGATCCTGTGAATGTGGAAGAGGTTTCTCCTGCATGCTCATGGTATTCAGCAGTGAGTGGTGAAGGTGTGAGGATCAAGTTAAATGGTGAACATGTTTCACGCCTGCCTTCTCAGTCAGAAAACTCACAGAAACTTTCAGACTGTGGTTCACCAAGCAGTTCATGTTTGGAAACCGAATCAAATGTAACCACATTCCATTCTGTCAGTGTTCAAGACATATATGAAGTTCCAGAGGATCAGAAAGGAGACAAACTTAATGAAAATTTCAATCAAGTATTGGAAGACTCCATTCTGAAAGCTAAGGAAATATTAATGCCACACGAAGCTATGAATTACATTCTTAAAGATGATGAATGGTTAAATAAAGCTCTCATATATTCTCATCAGGAGAACAAGGTATCCAAACTTAGGAAGGGGACCTCTATGAACCATGGGAAGAGGTTCTTAATGCCCATGAGAACTAAATCCATGAACTATCACGTTGTAGATCCTCCTAAGAATGAAATCACTGAATATCTGAAAAATGTTGGACAGCTAAAGTGTCAGCTCCAGCAATTTGAGAGGGAAAATGCCACAATTCAGGGTGGTGCTGACAGAGGCAAAGAGCAGTTGAAGTTGTTGAAGGAGATATACAAGCAACTTAATGTTATTGAATCGAAAATAAGAAACCCACATGTGAAAAAGCATGCTCAAGAGGAAGATTCGAAATTAGTCTCTGTTATGGAGGTATGAGATACAATGTTCAATTTTATTCTGTTTTATTTGACATTTATGATAATGTGATTAATCAATGTAAAAATCCATCAATGAGAGAAAGAGTGCATACTTTTATCTTTAAGTATATCACCGGCTCCTTTTTTTACTATAGGTTAAGATGATCATTTAAATGGACATTGCAATCTATGCATTGTTTCTTCAAGATTTTTATCTGATACATTCTTTTCTGACCATCAGGCAGTCCTCTCCTTCTCAATTTAATTCTCTCAAACTGGTGCCACCTCTTTTGAAGAGAAGTTGGTTATATATTAACTGGTGCAGCATCCTGCAGTAGCCAGCGATGGTTCAGAAAGAAGTGAATAACCTCTGTGTCGCCAATTTTATTCTTTTATGTTAGCTCAGTCTATACCATGATTGGATCACGACTCATGTAGGAAGATTGTATTGGAGAATTGATCTGCAAAATGCAGATATTTAATAAGACACACTCTGTTGTGAGTGCCATGAGCTCAACTTTAGCTCATATATGCATCGTTTCTTTCCATCCCTTAAAGAATTACATAGTTTTCCTGGTAGGACTAATATTTTTTTTTTCATTGAAATTGTCATTTAAAACTGGCGGGATGCTTAGATAGTGTTACTACAGTTATGGTACAATTCTTTGTATGTAAGTTGTTTTCGGTTACTGATCACCTTGGTTTTTTCCCTTGCTGTGTGATTCATGTTAAGTGTTAGATATGTGCATGGTGTACATCTGGGTGCTTGAAATATTGGTGAGGTGGGCAAGGCTTCTGAAATGTCAAAAGGAGCCAGATGGATGTGCACTTGAGTCAGTCTTGCAATTGTCTCTACTTAAGGTAAAGCCATTCGGGGTGTTCTAATAGCAAGGTATTTAAGAGGAACCATAATATCCTGTCATTAGTTTTATATTGCGTTTCCAGCATGTTCACTGCTTTGAACTATAACAAAAATTGATGATTTTGGATTGACATGCATTTCATGCGAAATTTTAGTAACAGTCTGTTTTACTTTGGAACTTTTCTATAAATTGAATTTCTTGCTTCCTTCAATGTGGCCTTGTTATCAAATTTATGAATCTTCTGACCTTCAAAGTCTGAACTCAATCTTGTAAAGAAGGTGATTTATTAAATCTGAAACAATCTAAATAGGCCCCATAAGAAGATTACCGTCATTGCTCTTATTTCAGAGTGAAGTTACTTTCATGCTCCCTAATGCAGGTTTGTCGATTGACGAAGTGGCATTCATTTCCTGATTACTATGCAAATATATGACAATTCTTTCATGTCTACCACTTCTTATGTTATTTTAGCCTAACATATTAATATAGATTGCAATGGGAGGTATCATTTGGGTATCGAGTACAAGAAGATTCGTTGACATGGCATTTATCATAATCATCTGCAACTTATGATTTTCTTATTACCTTTGACCTTACTGAACTTTTAGTTCTGAAACAATGAATTGCATTGCAAACAACTTTACAGATCTTACCAATATTCTTCTCTGATGATTGTAGATGATGAGATGCCACATGATGCTGCAAAGATTGCAGTTGTGTTGTTGTTGAGGTAAGTAGTTAACATATTTTACTGTCCAAATCATCAGCAGCATCAAGCATTGGACATCTCATTAATAGGACCTCTTGGGTGCATGCACTCTGGAAGAGATTCATATCCTACAATTCATTTTAAATTAGAAAATTTATCATTCATATATTCCCAGATAAGATAAAGATAAGCATAAGATGACTGGGCTGCTCTAAGTTGTCTGATTTTTTTCACTGCATCACAACAATTATTTAGCTCCTGAAGTTCTAAAAATAGATTTGTAGTCTTTTTCTTGTTTTCCAAACCTGTTAGTTACAATAGCAGAATTAACTTGAGTTTTCGAGTGAAAGGAAATGTTACCTGGTCTCACTTTCAGATATTATGTTTCCTTTAGCAACTCTCACAATCACAGTCATGTCATTGTAAATGAGAACATTACTTGATTTTAACTAACAGCGGATGACGTGAACTGGAGAATGGTGGTACAGGTTATCCATTCCTCTTCAGTTTTTCTGAACTTCCATGGAAGAGTTGCTTGAAAGTGTAAAACTCCAATAGCATAGACAAAATTTTCTACAGGTTATTCTTGGGTAGGACTACTCCAAATTCAGAATTCTACTGATAGTTTTATACTTGGACTACACTAGATTGTGATAAGGAATGCTGAAATGGAGACAGTGCATACCAAAAGCAGTCTTAAAGTCAGGGTATGTCCCGGAGAAATGATTTCTAATGATTTGAATGCAACGTTAATGAAGTAAAAACATCACCTCGTAGTAGTTCACCATTGAAATCAAGGAATGAGAGTTTGGGGTTACTAGAGACTGGTGCAGTTTTGAAGTGAAGGTGGAATTTTGCTTGAAAGAGAAAGAAAGAGAAACCAAATCTTTGGAATCCTTCCATGAAGCTGGTTATTGCCGAAGTTGATATGCAGTAGTGCCTTGAGCTTACCAAAACGACATGGAACTTTTTCTTAAATTGCCTTTTGGCGAATTTGGTAAAGCTCCAAACTCTTCAGGTATCAGCCCATGAAATGAAACATCAGAAAAATCAAGAAATTTAATGGAGAAAAGTGCTAATCAATTATGTTGATTCCATTTTTGAGGTGCAATGGAAGATGAAGAGAAGGTGAGAGGAGAAGAAAATAATAATCGGTGTGAATTTTTCAGAACTTTGCCTTGCAGATATTTTGTGAACACTGCCACAATAAAGCTTAAAGGTTTGGAAAATCATCTTATTATGATGATTGAGACAAGAAATTTACTTTGGGAGATAGTGGAAACTTTTTATGATGGCTTTCTTTTTCCAATTTAGGAGCAATCGGCACTAACCATATGAGACTGAAAAGTTGAAGCAGAGTCTTCTTCCTGCAATAGTTATCCCACTTCTCATTATCTTCTTTCCAGAGCTTTCGTATGATTACTCTGAGTGATGGAATGATGCAAGGCAAAGAAATTTAGTGCTTCATACATCTATATTGACACTTCTACCTATTCAACTTCTCATGATTAATGCTGTCATCTATCTAGCATTCATATTCTACTTTCTTGATGATACTAATGTTTCAGTTCTTAAATTAAACATTAACTTCATTTGATGAATGACAGTTCTAGAGGAGCCAAAAGAACAGTTAAATACACTTATGACTCACTTGACTTCCTCATGGAATGTGAGTAAGTTCATCCGTTCTTCAAATTTAAGTGGAAAATGCTGTTATTTTTTATGCATTTTTATTGAATAACTTTACTAACATGATCACGCTGTGTATTTTGCTCATACCTTCACTTTTTTCTACTAGCATCAACCTTTTGTTCTTGATATCTACCTCCTGTTTGCTCTGTGCTACAAATCTGGCCGACAGAAGCCAGTCTTGCAAGGGATTTATATTTTTATTTCTTTTGCCTTTTTCCCAGTCACCTTTAAGATACTATTTACCTTAACATCTTCAAGCATGCATATTGATAGATTCAATACTGTCAAGATTTGTCATTTTTGCCTTTTCTTTTAGTATCATGTGAATGTGAAACTGGTTATCTAATTTTGTCCTTTAGAAGTGTACAATGAGAGGGAATAAAATATTTTTATGAGAAAAATTTCTATCTACTTGATTGCATAATTTTTCGATTAGAAGTATACACTACATGCATCTGACTCAGACTCCAACCCTTCTAGTGCTCATCCTTTTCGTTCATGTTGGATAGACAAACTTTATTTTTGGCACTATATAGTGGTTTATCGTGAAACACAAGGGTATCAATACTCACCGAAATAGGAAAATCGAATAACTATATAGTCTGTGTTCTATCTACTTGTGTTTTTCTGGTCCCACTCCTTTTGATATGGGTTAGGTATCATTCATGGGACTTGGAAATTCTCCTTCTAATGCTTTCAATCTTATCAATGAGAACTTCCACAAGTTTCAATTCTTATTGGTTTGTTTTTTATATGAAATCATCAGAGGATTGAACATTTGCTTGTCATTAGTATGTTAAGAATGGAGTTATTGGTTGCTGTCCTTTCAGCAATAGAACTTTGATTGGTTTCAGTTTGAAAGATTAAATAAAACTGAAATTTATGGTGGCAAATTCTTGTTATGCTGAATCTTTCTACACAATACTTAAATAGCAATCATGGAAGATGACATCTTCAGTGAAGGAAGAGAGCTGGAAAATGTTTTTTTTTTTAGCAGTCTAAATCATCTAGCAGAATCCAGCATTGTCTCCCTGCATTTCTGAAGAACAGTAATTCCAAATGTATACTCTGATTTATCAGTAAAACTAGCACAAATGATCAAAACATTCGGCATCTTATTTGACAATTCCAACTTGTTTAAATTTAAGTAGTTATTATCTGAACAGATTGAAAATGTACTATTTTAGTTGAAGTTTATGAAAAGTATTCATATCTATCCTCTGTCCTAAGTTTTAAACTTCTATGTAATATAATATGGAAAAATTAAGTTCATTGAACTAATGAGATTTTACAACTACAAGCAGATGAAACTTTACAATATATATATATATATCAGATATGTGACTCTGTTTTAGTACCGAAATACAAAATCACTCACAGATGAAACTATACTATAAATGTGGAGAGAAATATATAAAAAGGTGATGAACTTCAATATATAAACTTGAGAGTGAAGTTGTAACAGTTCACATTATAGAAAATAATAATAATACACATTAATAACGAAGAATAAGGTGTGTATTTACATCAGAAAATGTAGCGCTTTTAACTAACTTTATTTTTATGAGTTGATATAGATTGATCACTAAACTATTCATTTTCTTTTTCAACAAATAAATAAATGACATCCATTAAGATAAAAAGAGGAGTTTCAGTCATATAACACATGCCTAGAAAAAAACAATAAGATGATATCATACAAGAAGTAAATAAAGAAAGAAAAGTCAAAGTTATCTGGAACTATGGCACCATGCTTCTTCCATCCCCTGCAGTTAATATCAACTCTGAAGAAGAAAGAGAGGAGTGTGTTAGGCTTCACTTTCTGACAATCACATTAGACATTGATAAATTTATATTATTATTTGATTGGATAGAATGGATTTCAGATGAGAACTATACAATGTTCACCAAACTCCACAAACCTTCATCAATTCATAATCAATGTTTGAAAAGAGTTGAGTGACCTCTCCATTTCTGAATTGAAAATCCAAAAGAATTTGTTGATAAAGGAGCTACAAAACAAATGACTAATAAAATAAAGGATCCACCACTGCTTAATAAAATCAGGTCAGATCCCTGTCTCATCCTAGTGCCTTTACAATTTCTTTATTCTGAACATGATTCAAGATTAGTGTTAAGGTTAGGCATTGCATGCTGGTAGAGATCTCTCTTCATTAGAGCAAGTTCATGAGCAACATCATTCATCATAGGCCTCATCGAAGGCGAGAACTGCGTGCAAACTAGACCAAGCTCGATGAGCTCCATTGTAACATCTCTCCTTAACTTCTTATAATACAAAGAATTCGATAATTGCGAAGCATCTCTTAATGGTGCCTCCATCATGATTTTCTCAATGTTGTGAGGGTACTTGTTGTTCACCCATTCATGAAGAGAATGACCTTCTTGAAATATTACATCAGTTGGCCTCTTTCCAGTAATCATCTCTAAGAGCACAACTCCAAAACTATATACATCTCCTTGCATTGAAGGTTGGCCTCCCATTCCATACTCTGTATGAATATTTTCAGATAATTATCAGCTGGATTTTAAAAAAAAAAAAAATCATAAGGTGATTAAAAGCTAGATAGAAATTCATGCTTACCGGGAGCAATATATCCAACTGATCCACATAACAAGCCAGTGGTAGAGATGCATGAAGGAGAAGAGCCTAAAGATTCATTGGTTTCATCAGCACTACAATTCATCAGCCTTGCAATACCAAAATCGGCTACTAAAGCTGTCATATCTTCGTCGAGAAGAACATTGCTAGGCTTTAGATCACAATGGACTATCTTAACAGGAGAGTAGTGATGCATGTAAGCAATCCCTTCGGCAATATCACTTGCAATGCTCACTACTTGGACCAGGCTGAGTCTTCGAGGATATAGATGGATTTCGAGGCTTCCGTTTGGCATCAAAGGAAGGACTAGAGCCTTGAAATCTGGTTTGCTGCAGGTTGTGATGATCCTGATCAAGTTTCTGTGTCTAGTTCTTTTGAGGACTTCACACTCTCTCTTGAAGCTTTTCGAGATATCAACACCACTATTTGGATTCAATACTTTCACTGCTATCTTTGTTGATTCATCATGCAAGATTCCCTTGTATACTTGACCGAATCGGCCTGAACCGATGACGTTCGACTCAGAGAATGTTCCAGTGGCTTCCATGAGTTGCCAATAGGAAATGCGTGGATAGTCCGGTTGTCTTCCTTCTTCAGCATCCTCTAAAGAGATTGTTCTTTTGAAGATTGGCAATTGAAGTTTTCTTCGCAATTTCCTTGCAAGGAAGCAGACACAAAAACATATTATGCAAGGTGTGCTGATTAAGGCCATAAGGATCGGCAAGATCATGGATCGATGAGCTCGATTACCAGTACCACCGCATTGCAACATGCCAGAGATCGAACCACATAGGCCGGGGTTGCCCAAGAAGGAGTCCATCGAAAGAACAGCAAACACTCCTTCCTCTGGTACAATGCCAGAGAAGTTGTTGTATGAGATGTTGAGGACCTTGAGTGTCGAAGAATCTTTCAAGGACTCCGGCATTGCTCCTTCCAATCGGTTCGAAGATAAATCAAGAGCTTCAAGGTAAGGAAGACCTCCAATGGACTTCGGAAGAGGACCATGCAAAGCATTGCCAGAGAGATTGAGATATTCTAAAGCTATAC
This sequence comes from Dioscorea cayenensis subsp. rotundata, assembly GCF_009730915.1. Lineage (NCBI taxonomy): Eukaryota > Viridiplantae > Streptophyta > Magnoliopsida > Dioscoreales > Dioscoreaceae > Dioscorea > Dioscorea cayenensis. The sequence goes on from NC_052478.1 coordinate 4,338,026, forward strand.
AACTTCCTAGCTGCGGAGGGATCTTATCGGAGAAGTTGTTTGCCGATAAATCCAATGCCAGTAGCATGTCCATCTTGCTCAGCTCCAATGGAATAGAACCTTCCAAGAAATTGTTTGATAAGTTGAAATACAGCTTCAAACTACTCAATGCTGCAACATCACTAGGAATCCTTCCTGTTAACTGATTGTATGAAAGATCTAAGTTCTCCAGGTTCATGCAATTACCTAAACTCGGGGGTATCATCCCCGAGAGCCGATTATTATTAAGCATGAGAATTCTGAGCTGTGTGAGGTTAGAGAAGCTCTCCGGGATCGACCCTGAAAGCAAATTGCCAGAGATATCAAGAAGACCAATGTGTGGAAGCTCCCCGAGCGCCACTGGGATCTCACCAGAGAGCAAATTGTTTGGCAAATAAAGTCTCTCTAGCTTCTTTAGTCTTGATATGTCAGGTGGAATGGATCCATTCAGCACATTGTTTGAAAGATTCAAGTAGGTGAGATTCACAAGGTTGGATATACTTGGAGGAATAGGACCAGAGAGGAAATTTTCTTCGAGATGGAGTTGAAAAAGATTAACATGAGAACCAATGGATACTGGTATTTCTCCGTGGAGGCTATTTCCAGCAAGCTCAATCTCTTGCAACAGAGAACAGTTCACTAAGGAATCAAAGAATGGCTCAAGCTTAGTGTTACCACCATGGCTTGTAAAATTATTGTAAGAAAGATGGAGGAATTGCAAGTAAGGAGTCTTATCGAAGATCTCGGAAGGCAACTCTCCACTTAGATAATTAGACTCCAAATCAATCCACTCTAGCTTTGTTGAGTTTGCTAGAGATGGAGGAATAGGACCAACCAAATTGTTAGACCATAAAAGAAGAAATCTCAGCTCAAGAAGGCTACATTGATTTCCAAGAGGAATCTCACCACTTAGAGAATTATTCGAAAGGTCCATGTATTGCAATGAAGATAAATTGCAAAACAGAGACTCAGGAATTCGGTCATCAAGTCGGTTTCCGCTTAAATCAAGGTAAACCAAGCGGTGAAGAAAGCCAAGCTGTGCCGGAATGGTTCCGACAAGGATGTTAGAAGAAAGACTCAATTGCTTCAACCTTGAGAGAGAGCCAATCTCCAGTGGGATCCTCCCGCTAAAGAAATTCCCTGAGAGATCAAGCACGGCCAAGAACGAAAGGTTAGCCACCACCGGTGAGATAACTCCGATGAGGTCCCTGCCACTTAGATCAAGCTGAACAACTCGATCTTTCACTAGATGGCAAGTAACACCGGTCCAATTGCAAACATGAATCTCCGGGGATCTCCAACTATGGAGAACACCGTGAGGATCACCGGTGATGGCTGCGGAGAAGGATGAGAGGGCGGCGAGGTCCCGAGAGAGGCCGAGGAGTGCGGCATTGGTGCCGGGGGATGGAAAGATGGAAACAAAGATGAAGATGATGATGAAGTTGAAGAAGTTAGCCATGGTGGAAAGAAGGGGAGGTATGAGCAGTGGAGCTGCTACATGGCCTTGGTTTTAAGGGAAGGGAGGAGAAAAGCCGGGAAATGCGTGCCTAACTACCGTTGAAAAAACCGTTATGTTTTGACAATTGGAATGGCGGGAAAAGATAGGACACGTGGAAGTTAGGTGAAGATTACACGTCAGCGTCGTTAGAAGTTTGGAGTTTAGAGTGGCGTACACGACGTTAGCGTATCTTTGTCGGCTAGTGGGCGGCCTAATTAGCTATGCACTAATCTGTTGATTAAGGGTGGGATTAGTACTTGATTAATTATTGTTGGTGGGTTTATGTGATAAGGTTCAAGCTTGTCCCTTTCCCATTTGATACTTGTTGTTTTGGAACTTTAGTAATGGAGAAATTGGTGTATTATTGTGTGAGAATTGTGGTTTAATTTGATATATATATATTGTTTAATTGAGGTTAGTGGTGGATGATTCGGAGAATTATGGAGGTGGATTTAGAGGATCATTTGATGTAAATGGACATATATTTGGATTTATTGTTAATTAATTAGAGTATTATTAAATACATAGTGTAAATAAGATAATTAAAAGTGATATAATTGCATGATTTTATTGAAAACAAACATAATTATAGAAAAAGACAGCGACAATATAAAAAGTATTTCTAGGAAAGATAATATAATTAAAATTTTGATCTAGTATCTAAAAAATTCTATATATTTACTATCAAAATTATATATCTTCAATTATAAACCTTTTGTTGATTTCCACATCAAAGAAGGAATACGCATGCTGTTGAAAGATCATTAAAAAAAAACTTATCGTTATTATTTAATTATATGAGATAGCTGGGATTACTTTTAAAACAAGTTTTAAATTGCACATTTAACTTTGTTGAAGTTCATCATGGATATAAAATGATCAATTGATCATGTGTGTATATATATACATATATATAATCTCATACATGGGTTGGTGCATGTGATTTAATAATTAAGACGCCAAAGAACAAGTCTTATGGATTGGTTTAGATGTTTCTTTACAAGATTTTTAGCTTGAGTTGATTGACTTGAATTGATTGCATTCATAAGCAAGTTGATCTTCAAACGTATACTTTCCATTGAGATAACATTTGTTAAATACCCTATTGTTCATTTTTAATTTGATCTTTATAGGCACTTAATATTTTTGTGACATCTTGTTCATTGTATATACTTGTTAAAATATACATTTTTTTTAAAAAGAGACGGAAGATTTGAAAGTTATAATTTAAGTTCATACATAAAGTTATATGTAAAACTAATGTTTGTGGATACTTACCAAATAAGTTCCAAATAGAATAAAAGACTATTTGACTTTAGAGAGGTCGAATAGTCATTGTTACAAGGTGGGAGTCATATTCATGTCTTAATCGAAAATGAGATTATTATATTGAATGGACTAAAAAAGAATAATACTATTAAAATTTTACTTATATATTATTGTGTAGAAGTATGATAAAAAAGAATTATTTTCCTTAATATTTATTTTTAAAAATTATGTATGTATTTAATATTTTGTAATTATGTAATTAATTTTTAATTTATGTAAAAAGTACAGTAAAAGGATACTATTATTTCATTGGAGATAAGAAAAGTTTTAGTATTAAAAAAGTGATATACATATATAAATATATGTATGTAAAAATTCAACATAAAGAAAACATGTCTATATTTGCTTATATATATCCATGAAATTCAAATTCTCGTTTGATTATATTTATATTTAATTCTATTTTTTTTAATGAATCTAAATCCAATATCATGGCCTATAAGTAAAATTTTGAGACTTAAGACTTTCTTAGGTAGGGAAAAACCCTAATCATAAACTGAAATTGAAGCATTTATGTATGTAAAATGGTGATAAACTAATAATGATGTTAATCACCTTGATCACAAAGTTTATAGAGCGCAGATGAACTCATGTAGTAGTGGGCTGGATTAAACATAGTTTTAGGCTATTAGCCCATGGATGAAGGTTTTAGCGCCTTGATTAGAGATAATCCAATTTCAGAGGTGTGGTTTCTAGATTGACTAAATTATTCTTCATAATTTTTAAATAAATAAATAAATAAAATAGGGATTCATTGAATAATTAAAATTACATCATGCTTAATAGTTATGTGGTTAAGATAATTAACTCCTATACAAAAACAGTTAAGATCCAACTTAATTATGAATAAACAGTAAATACTGTGTTTATAAATAGTTCACAGCAAAATGTGGTATAAATAATATTCGAATTCCTGTATTTATAAATAGTTGTTGTACAGTAACAAAACAAATTAGAACTGTTAAACTCTATTTCTAGATGCATAGTATTTTAATATTAATCGTTCAATCAATTGTTGCACAAAACAAATCACAACCGTTAAACTCTACTTCTACTAATACCTAGAGTATAAAAACTTAAAAACAGAATGACCATGTTACCAATTGCGGATGTCTACATATAGAGATATGTATATATTCTTTAATATTAAAAAAAAAACTTAAAAAATGTGAACAACTTTTAAGAAGTGATTCACGTGGTTATGTTGTTGACAAACATTTAATTACATATTTCAAATACTTTTATAGCCAATGAAAATATAAACTCATATTATAATTGGTTAATGATAGCTCATAATATGAATAGGTGACAAGCACCTCTCATATAAGGGATTGTCAAAAAAAAATAAGCATGTACGGTTATGGTGGTTTACGGACCATATAAGGAAATCTCCCTACTTTGTAATTTTAGAGAGATAAAATAACTATTTATTTCACAAAAAAAAAAACTCACATCTAGGCCAATAAACAATAGTGATGAAATAGTATTGGACCCAAATGTACAGTATATGAACACTACTAAAACAATACTATTGAGGGAAGAATTTGAACCCTTACCCTCCTTCTAAGCACTCTTATGTCATAATCTTAGGCTATCCATTAATTATGATTATTTATTATATTAATGTGACATATGGTGAACACTTGTTATCATAGCAATATATACACACTTGACAATGATTGTCATTGCACCACTTGTTAGTCCTTCTCACATGATAAATTCCTAAAAGATCATTTGACCTATTATAATTTATGCATCATTATACTTTTTTTACAATCATTTCGTGTTATTGTATTTGTCATATATATATATATATATATATATATATATATACTCCCTTTTTTTATTATATATATTTGTCATGTTTTAAAAGATTTTTCTTTTTCCTTCTTCATTTGTTATTTTGGGAACTTAATAAAACGTTAATTAATTTTTTTTTCCATTTTGCTTTTAGTTAACTACTCTGCAAGTATAATAAATTGAGAAGGGGGATTATTATTTTTTTACAATAGACGTTTATTGAAAATTCCGAAACATTAAAACTAGAGCGAGAAATTAAATAAAGTAAAAGATAACATTAAAAAATTAAGATAAATTTAAGTAAAAATAATACTAATAATTAATTTTAATTAATTTTTTAGGATGCATACTCTTTTGATTTCAATCATTCAATCATAATTGACACTTGTGAATCTTATTTCTAATTTAACTAAAACCCAAATACTGAATAACATACTAACCCGTTCTTTCTCATTACATAATTTTTCAACTATTCAGCTCTTAACTTCTTCCAATCTCTCTCATTTTCTTTGTCTATTTTCATTTTTCTTAAATCTGGAATGTTCTACGGACGTCCCCAAATTACATATTATATATATATATATATATATATATAAAAAGTTGATGTATATTCTTCCAAAGTTATGACCTGCCATTTTATTTATTTTAAAATAATACAATTTTTAAACTATTAATCGCTTACACGCCTCGGCGTCTGTCATTCAAGAACAATAAGATGAGTATAAAACAGGCATGACTACTTGATTTTTTAATTTCATTATTTATTTTCTCATTGCTACACATGCTTCCACGTGAACAACTTGCTACTGGATGAAGGCCGCTAGGTCCGGCATGTTTTTACTTTCCGCCCCCTTAAAATTAATGAAAGTATGTTTTACCTCAAGTTAAATTAACTTTTCTTTTATCTTTTATTAACATAAAAAATTAAAATATATATATCATTGAATATTTGATATATATAATTAATATGAAAGCCAATAACCAATGATTTAAAAACCGGACCGGACCGGCCGGTTGAACCGGTTGAACCGGGAACCGGTCCGATTACTCACATAAAATAGTAAAGAACCGGGCCGGCCGGTTCAACCGGTTCAACCGGTGAACCGGTTGAACCGGACCGGCCAATTTATTAATTTAAATTATTTAATTAGTTTATTTATTTTATAATTAAAAACTTAAATAAAGTTAATAAACTCATTAACTCGGTCCAAATTTCAAAAAGGCAAAAAAAGTCAAAAAAACAAAAATACTTGAAAAAAACAAAAATACTTGAAGATATTAATATATTATGATTTATTATCATTAATTTATTATAATTAACTTATAATTTTTACGCTAATCAACAATTAAATCATTAAAAATTAAAGTATTAAAGTATTAAACCAAACATTTCAATGGTTTGGTTTTTATTTTTTAATCATTATTGTTGTATACTTGTATACTTATATTTTATTTAATTCTTTATTTTTAATATTTGTTGTATAGTTGTATCCTTGTATATTTGTATTTTAAAAATTTTAATTTTATATAAAGTTAAGACTTTGTGACCTTATAAAGGTAATTTAAATTTGCAATATGTAATTTTGTATCTTTATTATTATTTTTTCTTTATTTTTGAAGTTATTTTTACTTATTTATTATTATTATTTTAATTTTTAAATATTTATTTATTTGAAAAAATTAAATCCGGTTGAACAATTTTAATAACGTCAAGAGTTATTAATCAAGAGTTATTCACTAATATGAATGGGCATTTTTGTTGATTTTTTTGAATTTTTTTTTATAATTTTATGATTTTTTGACATTTCTTATTTTAACAAAAATTTAAAAAAATAAAAAATGTTGGACCGGCCGGTCGAACCGGTTGAACCGCGAACCGGTTGGCCAACCGGTTCACCAACCGGTCCGGTTTTTAAATCCTTGCCAATAACAGCTTAATTTATTTACACCAAATCTCTTATCTAAAATGTTCTTTTTAAAAATAATTCAAGATGGAACTTTTAAATACGCCAACGACCATTTAGTTTATTGGCATTGAGTCCCTTACGTAAAGTGTTCACCTTGAATATCGAGCGTGGCTCCCCGGTTCAGTGGTGAGCGCGGCTCCCCAACATGTTCGTCGCCGGGTTCCCGTGACATCGCGCTTTCTAAAAAAACACTTTTAAGTGCATGTGAGTTGTAGACTCAAACATACTAAAGTATTAACTCCGTTTTTATTCACCTCCTTTTCTGTTTTTTTTTAAGTGTTTATCCCTATTTTATGACATATTACTTCTTTCTTAAGGGTGGTTATGGCTATTTTATGAAAAAAAAAAATATATGAAAGTCACTTAACATTATTCATATTCATGTCAAAGAATTGAATTAATGCTCCTCATTTGTCAATTGTCACACATCTAGCCCAAGTCAACCTCTCAACCTCTCTCTTCTTCTCCTTCTTCTATTATTCATGAACACCTTACTGAAAAAAGATCATCTTCCTCTCTAGTCCTTGTTTTGATCTTCATCCAAACTCTTTCTCTCATGGTCATGGACTCCTCCTCAGAGAAAGAAGATCTAGTAAACCACTCCCTTCCATCCTCCACCTCCGACCACCACCACCACCACAACCAACAAGAACAACAACAACAGAGAAGTACTAGTACTCTCAAGTGGTTCATCACCATGATCATGAGCTTAATTTGGCAACCATTTCAATGGCTAAGCATGCTATGTAGAGAACTCAACACCAGCTTTGTGTTGGGCGTGCTTCTGGTCTATGGCGTCAGCCAAGGCTTTGCCGGCTCCTTCTTCCGTGTGGTCACGGACTTCTACTGGAAAGATGTCCAGAAACTGCAGCCATCCGCCGTTCAAATGTTCATGGGTTTCTATTACATCCCTTTGATTATGAAACCAATCTGGGGTCTCCTCACTGACGTTTTCCCCATCTCCGGCTATCGCCGCCGGCCTTACTTCATCATTGCCGGTCAGCCTCTCATTTCATCTTCTCTCTCTTTTGTTTTCTTTTCAATGTTTTTCATGCATTGAAGGTTTCAAGTACTTTGCTTTTTTTTTTTTCATCTTTGAAGTTTGACCGTTGAACTTTGACTTGTTGCATGTTCTTTGTATGAAGTGCTGCTAGGTTGATTTGGAAATTAATTCATGTATTTATTATTATCTCAAATTTACTAGCAGTTTAGACTTTAATTTACGGTTGTCATGACATTTGTGTGTGTACATACATATATTTACAATGCGGAGAAAACCATCTCACACACAATTATTTATTTATTTTTTTTAACTCTACCTACTATACATTATATATACATTGGGAGTGATTAAAATTTTTAATTTCCCATGCAAGAGTCAAATAATCTACTGCTTAGTTAATATATATAATGGTTTAGATCATGCATGTTTATATTCATTGATTGATTTAGAAATACCGAAAGATCATTCATGACACTTAGAATCATTTTTAGAGTGTCAGGTTAGCCTGGTTAGGAGGAGAATGGACAATGTAGGACCTTGGCATTTCAAAGTCCAATAAAAAATAATAGTCCAATAAAACCTCCTTAGGAATTAAGTTCACTATTATCTGATTAAACTACTTAAAAATAATAGTTTATTAAATAAAACAAAACAATGTAGGGCCTTGGCATTTCAAAGTCCAATAAAAAGAATAAACTTTATTTAAATATAGTCATATTTTGAGCCATCCGTCTATATATATATATATATATATACATATTTAATTCTGTAGAACTCAATATAAATTTCAACCACTCCTTTGCAAACAAAGCAAACCATTATTCATTCTAATTATTAACAAACATAGGAACTATAGATTAGCCCAACGATAATTATCTGTCTCTTAAATTATAATTATATTTTGGCTCTTTTGTAAAAGTTTTGTGTGAGATATACCTCTCGATTGTGGGACTTATCTTCAGGAGGTTAATGAAGCCACCGTAATTGGTGTACGTCCGTATATATTTGTTCTTCGTTTTATCGCTTGTCGACTTCGTAAAAAAAAAACCAACAAACCTGCATATTATTATAATTTTTAAAAAATATATATTAAAGTAAATTAACACTTGTAATTAATAATGAATGAATGCAGGAATGATAGGATCAGGGGACATCGATTATAATTGCAACACATGAGAAACTATCAATCCCTGCAGCATTGGTTTGCCTGGTGGGCATGGTTGCAGCTGTTGCCATCGCCGATGTGACCATTGATGCATGCATAGCTAGGAACAGTATTGAGAAACCTGAGTTGGCAGCAGACATGCAAAGCCTTTGTGGTTTTGTCTCATCTATTGGCGCCTTAGTCGGTTATTCAACCAGTGGTATTTTCGTCCACAAACTCGGACCTCAGGTAATTCGCTCACACATGTTTTGTAAACAATATAAATTTAGTTTTTACAAAATAAATAAATAATAAAGTTTTATTATAAATATATATATATAAGTACCATTCTTCGATGAAAGTCCATAGATAAAAAAATCTATGGACGTTCATTATCAACCGCTGGATCTCGATCCAACGGGCAACATTGACAAACGTAGATGCTACAGTAGCATATACAATAATTACTATTTATCAATGTCGACCATTGGATCGTGATCTAATGACTAATAATTAGACGTCCATAGATTTTTTATCTATACACATCCAAAAAATGATATATATATATATATATATAATTTTTTATTATTTATACTTGTTTTGAAAAATGTGCATGTTAACCAATATTGACTAATTCAATATATAAGGTATTAGTTTTTTCGTGCAAAAAGTTGGGTGTTCAAGTGCCACTAGATGAAAATGCATGGCCGAATGTTTAATTAATTTTTGGCTATATGTATGTCTCTGACTATTGTGCTTGCCATATTTATTCAAAAAAACAAAAACTCTTGTTGCCCTGTTATATAATAACCCGGCCTCCCTCCCCTTGAATATATATATATATATATACATGGTTAAAATAAATAGTTTTCTTATAATACTTGATTTTAGCTCCGTTTTTTAATATTATTTTTAGTTGGATAGTTTTTAATTTTAATTTTTGTTAAATTTTTTAAAATTTTATATTTATCTATTGATTATTTTCTTAGGCTTTTAGAGCACCTGCAACTCTATAGATATACAAATGTTTTAAAAACAGAGGATTATTTGGTGTGCATTCATGGCTTTAGGCAGCGTTGGGATTGATGGCCATGCCTGCATTGCTGCTCATCTTGTTAGGTTTTGTGATCTTTGAGTTAAAAGCAAGACTACATCCCTCTGAGAAGAAAAATGTAAGTTTATCTTAACTATATGAAAAATCCATATATATTTTATTTTATTTTTCAGATATTTTAGTTTTTTTTTTATAATATTCATATCTAGGTGATGAACATTTAATATCAAGGTCAAGTGCATTTTAAGTTAGTGTACCTTTGAATTCAATTCTCAATTGGGGAGATCATATTCAATCAAGTATATATATATATATATATATCAATTTGCTCACTTTAATATTAAAATATTCCAATTTGGTGCATCATAGTCAATATTAGGCTAGATGACCATTTCTTAAATTTTTTTTTAATATATTATTTTGATGATCTACGAAACCGTAATTTGAGCAAAGAGTGTTTCAATCACAAATTAGATCGATATTATTCAATAATTAAACAGAAGATTAAAAAAAGAGATATTTTTAATACAGTTATGTTATGTGAAGTAAGCTCACAGTTTTTATTAGATATTTAAATTCAAACCTACTCATCTTTGACGTATAGTTGTTAGATCATCATTTTTATTAGTTTCATATATATATATATATATATATATAATTTGATCATGAGGAACAATGTGGGCCATTAGATCGTTGATGGACGGTGGATGATGTGAATTATTGGGTGTATTATGTAGGCATTAGATAAGGCCATGGTCGCAGTGAAAGGGATGGGGAGGACGGTACGTTGTGCGCAGGTATGGAAACCGTCACTCTATATGTTCCTCTCATTGGCTCTCAGCTTCAGCACCCACGAAGGCCACTTCTATTGGTACACAAGCGCTAAAGGTGGTCCTGCATTTTCGCAGGTACATTTTATCGCTGATTCAAATTTTTTACATATAACACCCTAAATTTTTGACAAATTCATAAAATAAGCATAAAAGCCCAAATAATATAATGAAATTAAACCATGCATGCAGGAATTCATAGGAATTATATATGCCATAGGAGCCATAGCCTCCATAGTTGGAGTTGTCATCTACCACAAGTTCTTGAAGGAGTATCCCTTCCGAAAGCTCCTTTTTTACGTTCAAATCCTCTATGGCATCTCCGGCATGCTCGATCTTGCCTTCGTTCTTCGGTTGAACCTCCGGCTTCATCTTGCTGATTCTCTGTTCATCATCATTGAAGAATGCTTCTCTCGCATTATCGGCCGTGTTCGGTGGATGCCGATGATGGTTCTTAGCACAAGGCTTTGTCCTCTTGGCATTGAAGGGAGCTTCTTTGCTCTTCTAATGTGCATAGATAGTGTAGGATCTTTATTGTCCAAGATTGTGGGAGCTCTTGTTCTGCATGCTTTGCATGTCACACGTACTGATTTTGACAACCTTTGGTTGGCAGTGTTGATAAGGAATTTGTTAAGGTTTGGGATTTTGGGGTTGATTTTTCTTATTCCTGATGTGAATCAGAATGAGGTTTTGATTTCTGAAGAGGTGGTTAAGGTTCATGATGTTGGGGATGAGGAAATGGAGAGCTTGCAACTTGTGAGAATGGAGGGGAAGGAACAGGTGGTTGAGATTTAATTTATTTATACTACGTTCTACTATTTCACTATATGTAAAGCTCATTGTTATTTTTTTTTTTCATTTTTTTGTTTATTTATACTCATTTTAAACTTGGAAATTTTTTTCACAGAAAAGTTTGGTTATTGATATTTGAGTACCATTTCAGGGCATGTATATACCTAAGAATCTTGGTTTATATGAAAAAGAACTGCAAATGACAAATGCAATTATGAGGTTTTACATGGTGTATATGTGAAATTCAACCATATACCATACCAGCATGTATGTTAAAATCTCGGTTTTTAAGCTCAGCAAGGATTTAAGTTTTGTGAGGCTGCAAATGCAATTATATGATTCTGCAAGGGTGCATATGCCAAAAGCACACTACAAAATAGATGCCTTCGCAGGTATGTAAAACCCTCTATCTATATTCCACAGTGTACAAACAAACACAATTTCAAGAATGATTACAATTATGAGATTTTACAAGGGTAAATACACAAACAAATAAATAAATAAATAAATATAGTTACAACTTATAAAATCAAGAGGCAATCATAAATTCTCATAAAATCCTAGAACTAAAACAGAGTTTCCATTTTACCTCATATGTACGGCTGTGTAAGAAAATGAAATTATATAAAAACATCAGTGCAAGTTATTATAATCTGTGCAAGAAAAGATACCAAAAATACAATTCTATGTGTTACATTACTGTCAACTCTGAATATTGTAGACAACTACTACAGAAATTTCACAGCATAATAGAGTACAAAAAGCCTTGTAATGACCAACAGCAGATGAATATACCCTTCACATTGAATCAGACAGCCACAGGAAACTCAGACACAGATAAAAATACTTCACCATGGATTTAAGACCAACTCTATAACATATTTTGTCAATATGAATGTGAACAAACTATAAAGGAAAGCTTTCAGAAGTTGTAAATAAATTAAAGAGTGTTACTTGAGAATGAAACTGCAGCCAAAACAAAATTAACAAGTTATGAAATGGTTGCTGCCGCATTCTGGTCCTAAGATCTACTAATTGTAGATGAACCTATCCTTTTTTTATAACACCTCATAATACTACTGAAATGTAGTATAGTATGGCGGCGTCATCAACCCTTTCTTCTTCTATCCCTATCTCTGTCTCTTATCCTATCCCTGTCTTGCTCATCTCTCTCCCTACTTCCACTCTTTTCGCGGTCTCTCAATCTTTCGCCATCTGTCTCACGTGACCGGCTCCGGTCATGATGCCTATCTCGATCTCTGGTTGCATCACTCTCCCTTTCCTTGTCCCTGACAGATGATTTTCTATGTGGACTGTGACTAGGGCTTGGACTCCGATGACGTTTTCTTGAAGAATCATGGGCATCGTCATGTCTCTCCTTCCTTTCTATTTTCTCTGCAATAATTCTTTGTTTAAGAACAAGACTAGGGCTAAAATGCATTATCCTTGATACAGCCCATAATAACCAATAGACGAAAGGAAAATATCTTAGTAGTTTGAAAGAATAAAAGAAAGAAAAAGAAAACACCTAGGTACTACTTGAAACTTCTAAAAAAAAATCATTTAGAGTAATACACTCTCTGACCTTAACAGTATATGGAATCATTTGCAAAGGGAACAGTTCCTTCATTTTGAAGCTGCCCATTTTTATCCAAACAAGCATCTATTCTTATATGGAGAAGCTTCTCAGATTAGTTAAAATTGCCTCTAATTCCATACTCCTTGGTTTCCTAACAATAACCGACGTGTGGGTTTCTACTGTTCTTGAAAATAACAATAATTAATCTAACTCCTATATGCTGTTCATTCACTCTATTAAATCTTTTAACTCTTCTTATATTGTTCAGAAAACATGGAAATAAACACATCATTCATGAAAATAACGTAGTGTCAAGTGAGAAAAATATATTTTGGAATAAGCACAGAGTAATCAAGATTTAAAAGGCCTTTACAGGTCATAATTTGAGAATGCAATAATTCTAAGTAAAAGAATTGTGATCTGACTTACGGGAAGATCGTTTGTTGCTACTGTCTGAAGAATCCAATAAACCAAATTCAGATTGAAGCCTTCTGAGACGAACTGCCACTTTCTTCTCAATTTCTTCTGAACTTCGGATGCCCCGTTCTTCAAGAGAATCTCGATATTCCATTACAGCAACCTCCAAGCACCTGAGTTTTGTTCTGCAGATTCAAATAATATTCAAATTTTGACACAATATGCTTGTAATAAGACTCAGTTTGGAGCAGGTAATAAATGTATGTATTTGAGAGGAAGAGATTTACAACCTATGCTCTTCACTGATGCCGCTGTCATGATGAAAACCAGCATCAGGCACCATATCAGCATCGTCCACCTTTTCCATACCACCAGCATCCTCACTCGCTGAAGAAGAATAGCTTAGACCTAAACCTTGGGAACCCTTTCTGTCTTCTTCATCAGTACCATCATCCTCACGGTTCCACTTAGAAGCAGGTAAAACAGAATCAGATTTCTCCTTTTTGCTTCTAAACGCTTTTAACTCAGGCTGGGGAATCGCAAGAGTTGGAGCTAAAGTTGAAGCTGATCCTTTACCATGCACTTGAATCGTTTCCTCACTGTGTCGATTCCATCCAGCTGAGCCTGATGGCTCTGTTCCAAGACTGGACTCCCTCCGTCCAGCATTACCTGCTGCCCAGCTGCTGTCATCTCTAGAGTATTTACTTGATTGATTTTGCCCATACCTCAAATCATCATCGCAGTCATAGCCTCTATGCTTTTCTGCATCTTCCAAATTTAGCAATCTTGCAACCATCATTTCTCTACCGCCACAAAGGGACAAACCATTATGCCTGCATCTTCTTTCCAGTTCAGCAAGAGGAAGTCGTAAGAGCTCTTCTATGGCAGCTCCCTTGCCCATTGCAAGTACAGTGTCTTGATTAAGCTTACTTTCCTCAGAAAAATCTCCAATGCCAGTTTTGTTTTCAACATCCAATGCATCACCACATATGGAATGGAAAGGGATGACACCTGAGTTCCCAGATCGAAGAAAAGTTGTGCGCAATCCGCCGACATATGCATCAGAAAAAAGAAACCAGTCTGCCCACACTTGGAGTACCTTCATAACACGCTCCTGCAGCAAATACTGGTGTTGTTAACAAAAAAAGTGGACTGGATATCATCAGTGCCAACAGATATCCTGGCAATGTCATACCTTGAGGGCTTCTGCTGTGATTCTCCCAGTGATGCTGCGATACAAGTCATTGAAACTCTCCATGATATCCGGTATGGTTGTCTCAAACTTTGTTCTATAAGCAGAGGCATTCTTCACTGGAGCACTACTATTATGAAGTATATCCGATACAAGCATTAGCCTAGCAACCTTAGTTGGTATGGGGGTCTCTTTAAGAGTCAAAGATTCTGTAAGAACTTCAACAATCTGCAAGTACAAGAATGAGAGCAAAGGAAAATTCAGTAAAAATCCAAGAGAAGAACAGGATACCCAAAGGACAAAATTCTTCCAGCAAAGAATAAAGAAATGACAATTGATGATGAAAGCAAACGTAAGTCTTGTAAAAGAATGGTATTTCTTAAAAACCTCCAAAAAATACTTGGACAAGAAAACGAACCAAAACGTCAGGAGCATTGCCAGAATGAAGTTCGCACAACTATACTCTTTTATTGACCGCGTCAGAGTTTGTTACGGAACAAGTTGGCATTGTTTGATGCAAGCCAGTCGCATTATCAGTGCACAATTCAACCGAAAAGGTTAAGCTAATTGGATGAGAGAACCGAACTTTTAAATTCAAATTCATATTTATTAAATTAATTGATGGACTATTAATTGGTCTAATACGCCCTCTTATTAAGTGTTATTCTACCTAGTTACTTTACGAACAAACCAAACAAACCTGATACAATCTTAAATGACAACCAATCATATTATCCAGATAATCAATTCAAACCAAAAAACTTAAGCTGCTGGGATGAGAGACCAAGGGATTATATATTTATATCCATATTTTCCTCAATTGATGTGGAACTATTTACTCTTATAGACATTACCTCTCCTGCTGCATCAGCATTGTCTAAAGCAAACCCCATGGCATCTTTTATCTGACTTCTCTCCAAAGTCAAGGCCCGCAACATATCCTCAAATTCATCTCTTTGTGGATCTGTTAATGCCCTCTCCAAGTCCACCCGCTATAACATAAATACATAAATGGCTGATCAGACAAATTTTCCCTTATGCACATATTGCCAAACAAAATCAATTCCTTTCTATGTATACCCTGCTTCTACCAGCAGCATATGTAGCAGTAGAGTCCTTCTCAACATCTGGACTACGAGCAGCTGGCAGAGGAGGAGGAATCCATCTATATGTACAATAACAGGGTGTTGTATCATATAAAGTGCACAATCATGCAAATAGCACTGTTTCAATTAGTTTTTCACATGATAGAACATAAAGAAACATTACATGTAGGAAAAATTAACATGAAAATATAATCAAAGACATGATGTCATGTACCTCCCACTTCCAGTTATCATTATGAAAGGCTCTGTGCGCCATCGTTGCAGAGTATCACCCTGCGTATAAGTGAAAACAATTTAGAAATATGGCATGTCAATCAGAGTGTATATGAATAGTAAGTTTTAATTATTTTACGAATCACACTACTTCAATCAAAGGAAGGAAGATATAAGAGATTTTATTCTACTTCTTGAAGGAAACTGAGAACACTTCATCATTCTTTCTTGTGTTCCCACTTCTCCAAACAAAGATTAGAATTAAATTGAGTAATGCAAGCTTTAATCTTTGTGGAGTTCAATTTTAGCAGCTTGACCCTATAAATATGGATTTGTTCCAAAGCCAAAAGAATAAAATGAGAATTTTCAAAAGTTTAAACATCAAAATCCAGATCTCAGAGAAAATGAGTGTCCAGAAACATCAACGACAAGTGAACATCAATTTTAATAGGAGAGCTTCAGACATCCAATTAGGTGTTTATGCTGAACAAGGATAAACTTCCAGGCCGCATATAGATTTTGTTCAGCATAAATCAAAGCACAAAATAATTCCAACTGATGACTTGCTACAAAATTAGTTCAAAAAGGTAGCATGTGAAGGATACATGTTGTGGTCCAACTATCAAGCAACAACCAAGAAAATGTCAAGTATAACACAGGAAAAACATAAAAATGTAAAGTCAGAAAAAAAAATGCATTTTCCTTTTAAATCAATGGTTCAAACAATAGAAAGCAACAGACTATCTAGCTCACACACTTAGTTTTTCTTGAATGCAGAGAAAATTGTTGAATGACACTAAGTGGCTGGAAGAATTATATGGCTGCTGGTGGAAATGAATCCTGAAAACATGAGATATTTCTCCTATATGTTTTGCATCAACATGAAGGAACAAGGGTGCAATTATGTATTTAACAAACTTAAACAGAGACAATATCAAGTGATGAAAAAATTCCCAAATTCAATTTTCTAAATATAGTGTTGGATCAGTAAAGTTTATCAAGGATAGTTTGACTTGATAAGAGTAATCTTCTGACGCATACCTGGGCAAATGAGTACAGTCGCCATACATAGTAAGTATGCTCTTTGGACCCAAGTTCAAATAAAAAGTTGAAAAGAGGATTTCCTCGACCCCTCTCCATAACAGCTTGTTCAAAGGCACAACCACCATCAAGCACATGCAGAGCCATTGTGTCAATCACATGACGCAAGTGATCATCCTCAGGGGGCAGAACCATAATATCAGGAACATTTGGAGTGAGCACCTGGAGATCCCAGAAATACCAATAC
Organism: Dioscorea cayenensis subsp. rotundata; assembly: GCF_009730915.1. Classification (NCBI taxonomy): domain Eukaryota; kingdom Viridiplantae; phylum Streptophyta; class Magnoliopsida; order Dioscoreales; family Dioscoreaceae; genus Dioscorea; species Dioscorea cayenensis. The sequence continues at coordinate 4,355,256 of NC_052478.1, forward strand.
AATATCAGCACTACTCTATAGCATAAGAGTAAATAATATTATACTTCAGAAAATTAAACTCAAGGAGATAGAAAATCTACAAAAAAAATTACTTCATTTTCCTAATGGGTGGCCAGTGAGTTCCAACCCCCCACAAGCTTCACCTATTGAAATATCCTCATGAAATAACACATAATTTGAGAGAAACTATAATAGCAAATTCCATTGAGTACACATACATTTACATGCAAGGCATTGCCTCAAAAGCTAATCTCTAAACATCATGGTAACATCGTGTGTGCACTCTAACACACAACCCTCCATTTGATATGTTTTATTTTTGTATAATTCTTCAAGTCAAATGACACAGAAAAAGCATAAAAGTAAACAATTCAATTCTACTTAACGTATAATTTTTAATTATTTAATGAATTATTACACTTCACACAGAGAAACACTTTGCCTAAATGATCACTGGAAGAGATTATATAAGCTGATTTGTGCAATATAGAACTCCAGCTAAGAATGAGATCAATAAACAGAGAAAATATGATCATTTATTGCCGATAATAGATGCCAAACAATTAGAACAGCCACAAAAATGACTAGAACAACCTACAATTCACTGATTCACATTCAACCTCAAATTTATGAATCTTAAATCTCAACTTTCTTTATACACTAAAAACTCTTTGAAAGAAAGAGAAAATCAATATCGATAATCTAATGAATCTCATGTTTAAAACAATAAAAAAAAACAACAGAAAATACATTTTCTACTAAATAAAATTCCAATATGAGCTATTAATAGATAGCTTGGCCTACCAATTCAGAATTTTGGCTAGTTACAGAAGTAACTGGAGGGCCATCAGGTCCAGACAAAATCACCGTTCCTCCCTGTGAGATATTGTAAATAAAAGATAAGCCTCCACCAACATTATTCCTTACAGACAAGTAAGTATAAAATTCATGCTGAATGAAAAAAAATAAGGAAAGGCATACACTAAAGCCTTCTTTCATCTGCAAACTTATTCCTGAAGAACAAGACTATTACTTGATTCACAATGAATAGAAAGTCGAAGAAGATACACCCTTAAGAAATTAATTCATTTTTCTTTTGAACCAAAGAAGGCACACCATGCAGTAACAATGAAAATAAGAAAAATCTACTGACCTCCTTATTTCTGATGGCCATGTGCCCAGGAGGGGGAGCAGGAAGGGCCTGCGCTGGAAGTGAGACAGATTTACCCCACCCAATCTTCAACTCATATTCATACACAACCACGCCTAAAAGATGCAAATCAGCTGTCAGAGTGACCCTTCAGTCATAAATGATTTACCACACATGACTAATAAAATAGAAGGTGATTGGTAGAAGGAGTTTATGATATACTTCTAAACTCTTAGTATAAATGCACTCCTTCATTCGTCAGTATGGTAGAAGACATTACCTTGTATCAGCAACAAGAACTCTGAAGCAGTTGAAAACAAGAGCAGAGATTAAAGGTTATTTAGCATGGCTATCAATCAGGAATTTCACCCTGTTGTTAATCACGATTTTTGGGCTCTCTGTGAATACCTATATTAGTGCTTTTACCCCTCCTTTGAATGTTTTTATTTAAATTAAATGTTTATTGAATAAAGATTGTCATAAATGATTACAGTAGATGATATCCCTAACAGATGCAATATCATTATAAAGGTCAGACAAAAGCAACACATTTTTTTTAGACAAGCAAATTTCAAATGTCATGAACAAACATTTATCTCACATCCGAATGTAGGAATGTAAAAAATAAAATAATTAGAAAGCATCAACAGATCATCACATCCATGTGAGTCCCATAAGATTCCTAGTCAAAAAATGGTACTTAACCATGAATCGTCCTTTGAAATTAATACAAGGGGAAAAGTCAAATATAAGGTTCTTCCAACAATCAGTTGAAGCACCAATTACCAATATCTATGGTGAATAGAAAAGCAAATCACCATCCAATTAGTGACACTAGTAAAATGAGCCATCAAACCTTGCATTTCGTCCTTTGCGGCCTGCCCATCTGCTCTGTTCATGAAAGCAACAAAACCACAATTCCTTTGCCTTCTGCGCTCCTCTTCTGTTCGAGGCCACATTATCTTCACACTAGCAATTGGTCCAAATCTACCAAATGTCCTCAAAAGGAAGTTCTCATCCACCTAATGTAACACATTGTGTAATGATGTCACCAGCACTATTAGCCAAACTGGCATGAATAACACTTGTGAACCAACACATTAGAAACATAGCACACCTGTGGCGAAAGGTTCCCAACATACAAATTTGTTGTTTGTGGATCTCCATCATCAAATGAGCCCGGAAGCTTTCCACTTGGATCAAAATCATCAGGTAGTTCATCAAACCGGCTGGGTGGCTAGAAACAGAGAAGTTTCCATTACAAGCAAATATCTATATAACTTTAATAAATATTTTAATCAAAACATAAAATCACATTACAAACACAAGTATACCAGCTAAAAAGAAGAAAGGCAAATGTTAAAAATAACTTTTGAAGACACAAGGTTTATGCATGTCTATTTCTTGGGGCACACATCAGATAACACAGTTCCTCTTAATATATTTACAGTTTTAATATCTAAATTAAAATGATGAAATAGGCATCTCCAATTAACCTAGTCATATTTGAATAAATGATGCATGATGTACCTGCATACAAAAACCTAATAATCAAACTTTGATGAAAGGGTAAATGCAGTCTGCATTCAATATAGACAATTCACATGGTCCCCTGGTTCCCACTTAGACTAAGAAGTCCACATAACAGAAACCAAATTGATAACGTTATTGACGGAGGTTCAGGATAAAAGTTATACACTAAGCTGGTCAGCGCATAAGTGCCAGCCAAAGAAATGCACTAATTAGAGATAGAATAACAAGTGATTGATAATAGGAAAAGTGAGCTCGCTTTTACTGTGTAATCCTAGTGAACACTTTGAAACCCCAAAAAAGGACCATAGATAGCATTGAAATACTACATAACAAGAGATTCACAATGATACTTTAGAGATGACAGGCCAAAGAGCACACAAAGACATGAGATCATAATATCTGCCAAAATAATTCATGCTTATACTTCTGCTCTCTCTCATCTGTTGTCAAAACCCCACCTAACCTCCCTCTAATCAAGTCAAGACTAATTTCTACTCTCACCATAGGCTGTTATCCTTGTGATACTCGTGAGTTAAATTACATTGTTGCTAAGAAGTAAAAGATCATTTGGGACATAAGGTTTTTACAATTATTATACAGTTATATTCTGAGATCAATCAAACTGTAGATGCAACTTTCCTCAACAGACAAAAATCAAGGTCCATGATAACTTAACCTCAATTAGATGGCAATGCAAATTTGTAAAAACAGACATATAAAGAAAGAGAGATATAACAGCAACCTACCACCGGGTCACACACGAGCTTTATCTCCTTCATTTAGTATCATACTAAGTTTAATGAGCTTAGGTCGTCACAAAAGGTATTGTTATTTAGTTGAGAATTCTTAAGAAGGGGTCAATTTTAGAAGTTGGAGGTTGCAAACTTTGTTACATTTGTTTTCAATAAAGTCTCCTTAAAAGAAATGATGGTCTTCTTGTCTTCTTTATGCTATAGCATGGTTATCAATTATACCCTCAGAATTTGAATCAGGTCAACAGGCACTTACGGCAGAATTGTCAATGTGACGTCCTTCACGCCAATGTTCACGTTCTTGGCCACGTTTCTCTCGTAGCTCTTGTTCATGTTTAAGCTCCTCTAAAAAGTTATCAATGACTCGTGTCTTTCCCTTCTCCTTTTCCTTTGGTTTTTCATCCTCCTTCTGTGAGATGTCAAAACAAAATTCAGTCTCTAATACAATGGTAGAACAAAAAAGAAAAGAATTCTGCAGTTAAAATTCAATGGCAACCATAACCAGCAAGAAAGTAAAAAATAAAATAAATAAAATTTGAAGAGAGAGAAAGATATGACCAACAAGCATAAATGCAAGGACTTCAACTGACTTCACGTTATCTTCTTTAAATAAAAAGTGATAAAAAAGATTTGCCATCTATTGAGCAGCATGAATAGTGACCCAAGCTTTCAGAATGGCATCCCCAGACAAATCCTAATAAACTTACCAAATGCTCTAAAATGGAAAGAAAATAGCAGCTCAAATGATGAAATAGAAAAGTATTTGCATAAATGCGCAAGCCTTGTAGCTACTAATTCAGTCAGATACCATCCACCATCAATGTTAAGCTAAATACTACGCAGCAAGACTTCTGCACTCAAAAATACACAAGTCTATCTGATGGCTCACTGTAAATAAGATCAATTGATTTGTATAAGGGCAACCAACTTTCTGATATCCAATGCTTGAATGGTCTATGTAGAAAAAGGCGCTTTAAATCAATTAATACAGGCATTACTTGTACCATTTCCCAATAAGAAAAAAGTCTTCATTTTTACAGTTCAGGCATGTTCAGAAAGAAAGAAAAAATAATAATTAAACAAAAAAATGCAATAGTTATAAAGAGATACAAGACAAGCATATCCTATAGATGCAATTGGAACATCATTTAGCATTAGCATCCATTAAGCATTCATATGCAACCTTTTTCTCAAGTTCTCTTCCTCTCGATGCAGGTGGTATAAATGATGGCACATACCTGAAAAATAAATAAAATATAACTGAAGTTTGAGTGCAGCAAGTCTGCTCTTTCTGAACCATGAACAAATAAAAACAAACGATCTTATAAACATGGCAATGGACAATCACACAACACACTTCTCAAACCCCCATATGGATTTCTTTTTCTTTTTCTTTTCTTTTCTTTTTCTTTTGAAATTTCCAGACAGATAATTAATAGATATAATTCCAAAAATAAATTTAGCTAGCTACCTAAGCCACAAACAAAATTTCCATCGGGCGCAAACAATGAGAAGTTAATGTAATCAGAAAAGAAGGCAATCCTGTGCTAATAAAATGGAAATTCCATCCTAAAAAAAATTATATTTGTGAATGGCCAAGTTTGTTTCATAAAGTAACAAAGGAAAGATTTCTAACAATCAGTTACAAGCCCACACATGGGAAAGCAATTCCCATGTTTGTAATAAATGAAATCAGCAACTTCGCATTATCACATTGGTGAGACCATGCCCCAATGAAGACAAGAACTCCTTGATTTGACATAGACGCGCCTGACTACACCAAATCAAAGAGACAACACGGAACTTGGCAGAAACCTTCATCTTTTATTCACTGGTTTAAAAAAGCTAAAGTAGCTAGCAAGGTGAGACCATGGTTTTTAAAGGTTCACACAATTAAAATTACTGGGCATATTAAGTATTTCTTAAGTACATATTAGTGTAAGAATTAGTATGGGCATAATAAATAAATTCACAGTTATAACAGAACTAGACCATGACTCAGCACTTACACATTCAGTTACCTTTCTACATTGTTAATGGATAATGCCCATTCATGGTGGAAAATTTTGGAGCATGCTCTTTGTGAATCAAATTTCTTATTTGATGAAATTGGATTCACATGTAAATGCCATATTGCAATGGTGATACATATGTTCATAATTTATTGATAGAATTGTGATGTATGGGATCAAAATGTTATTTTTTGATCAAAACCAGAGACCATATAAGAAACAAGGCAGTCCTAACCAAGCCAGAAAAAGCATGGTGACTTGTCAATATAAATAATGATAAATCAGGAGGTAATTTCATCCAAAATCAAGTATCCACCATTGGCAATGTTCTATGCTACAGTAAAACTTGAGCCCCTTATCCAAGTAGATGAACGTAAAATATGAGAATTTGAAACCAATATGAAATAACATGATAAATAACTGACAGATATATAGTGATGTTTGTCACATGTGGAAAAAATAGAACTCATAACTCAAGAGCACAGATGAGATAAAAAGAACTACGTTCAATTAAATGCTAGTTATTCCATTTAGCCATTTTGATATATGTTTTGACAATAAAATTTGGATAAAAGAAAGAGTTAAATATTTGAAGGGGGCAACCTATAAATCATAAACTGAGAACCTGAGCTATGGAACCAAAGATGAGAACTTACGAGCTCAGGAAAGTATAAGGGATAGATCCTTTGACCAAATTTAGATTACACAAGTTTCATCTAAATGTTGAGGAGAAAGAAGATTACAATGATAGGAATACTATTTTGTCAAAAACAACACAGAAAATAGCCCGGAATAAAGCACGATACAAGAGCACAGAAAAATGACCATTCATAGGTAAATATCATACACATCAACGAATTTCCAAATAAAATGAACTAACAAAACACGCATTTTTCCAGCACATCAAAGTTCTTCTGTGCTAGTATAGAAGTGAGTGCTGCATCAAAATTTCATCAAGTGGTTTATTGCTAACTTGGTGACTGTTTACTAGTTAAAAATAAGCACTGAAGCCCAATTGAATCAAACAATAAAAGCTCTTTATTCTAAGCATGGAATACGGCTACACCAAAATTCCACCCTGTTGAAGAATCAAAAACATTAAGTTACCTACTCCCCTTCTTTGGTACAGACATCCCTTCTTTGGATTTTCCACCTGCCATCGCCCAATGAATAAAAAGGCCCATATTTTCATTAATTTGCTATCGTGAAATATAAGCAATCATGTATCCAGTTGCAAATAAATCTTAAAAAAATAAATCTCTCATCAAATAGAAAAAAGGTATCATACGGACTGCCCAGCACTAACCTTCAGAATCATTCTTGATATTTTCATTGGGATTGATCATCCCTCCTCTCACAAAAGCTTTACTCCCCGGTGTATCACTCCCTTGAAACGATTCCACAAACTCAGCATATAATCGAGCAGTCTCATCCTCCGCTCTCTATAATTTCCAACAATTGCAGGAAAAAACCATTCATCAACCAAGGAAACATTCAATTAGGTCAAAATCATCTAAATGGGAACAAATGCATATAAAATCACGCACCGTCTTCTTCGCCTCTTCCTCCTCCCTATGCTTCTGAAAGGGAGTTTTTTTCCGAGTGACTGAGAACGAATTCATCCTCTCCTCCAAGCGCTAAAATAACACAAAATCACAATGAATTTTTTTCAACAAAAACATAAACCTGAAAAACAACCCGATCACTCTCAAAATCAATATCAAATTACGGTTTCGAAATCCACAACAAATTCTTGAAAACTCGCAATACTGGCAGTTTACAACCAACAAAAATCATCAGAATCACGGGATAAACCCTAGAGAGAACGAGGAGAAGGAGAAATGCGCACCTGGAAATTCTAGTTGTGATTGAAAGGACCGAATTTAGGGTTTGTCGACCGCTCGATGAACTCCAACTCGGCGCAAATGGCTCGGAGAGGGTTTGCTTTTTGTCCTCTCGGGATAATGTAACCCCAAATAGAAAATACAATATCATTTAGACCTCCCTGAAAAAGACACTTCTTTTTCATGCAAACCCTCCAAAAACTTATAATTTCATATGCATAGAAGTTCAAGATTATATATATATATATATATATATATATGTGGGACTTTTGAGTTTTGATTTAAGAGATAAAAATAAATCATTAAATTTCCTATTGTCTAGACAGTTCTTTAATATTTTTTAATTAAGGTCTATGTAAACCCTAAAAAATATGTAATTTTCTGCATATTTTCTAAAAAAAGAATTTCATAATATCATATAAATTGAATTAGCTCATGCCACAAGTGCATTTTTTTTTTAAATACAAATAGGTGAAAAATACCTTCGTTTAAGAGATTATCAAAAAAATAGAAAAATACGAAAGTGCATTAATTATGATAATCTACTGATCTTTTAGAAAAGTCCCATTGCTCTGCATGAAGTGATGAAATTAGTATTTTTCTCACAATGCAGTATTGGTCCAGATATATAATGTATAAAATAATATAAAATAATACTATCGGGAAATGATTGAGAGTACACATCTATTTATTATATTAATATTTGAAAAATATGAAATGATGTAAATATAGTAATGGGTAGGGTTTTGGATAGAGTACTATAATACTCCCAATATCAATATTTTAAAAAATTACCCATATCCTTCCCATAGATATCTACTCTACCTATGATTGCCATTTTTTAAGAGTATCCATTGGGCATGTGGGGTTCGATTGCCATCTCTAAATTGATGGGAAAAAATATATAGAATTTTAACAACTTCAATTTATTTCTTAGCATATAAGTAATTATAAAAAAATAAATAAAATCTATATCCTTTAAAATTGGATTTTTTTTTTTTTTCCTATTTTTATTCATTTTTTCATAATCTTGAGTTTTACCACCTGTTACTGGATTTTAAATTTTAAAAGTTTGTTTTTAAATTTATGAATGTGAACTTAACTTTAAAAGAATAGACCAAATGGCTCATAGTCCAATATTACTAAAAATCAAAAGTGAGACATTCAAATGTCTCTAGTTCAAAACTTGATTGAAGCAATAGTGGTAACTGGTTACTTATTGTGAATATAAGCTTGTAATCCGAACCCCTCGTCCTTTATTGAGAATGTATAGATTGGCTGATCAATTTCAGACCCATATGAACTAACCTAACGCATTTGATTTTATAACTTGGAATAATACATATTTTTTACACGATAGATTACACTAGCATAGCCCAGTAGTAAGGCATGTTATTTCCCATAAGAAGAACACTTATTTAAATTCCATTCGAAACATGGTGAATATGGCTCCCTATGGCAGACAGTGGATCTTTTGTGCATAGAGTGAGTACTCATGGTGCATTCAACACATAACTGCACACAAAGTTGACTCACAGTGGCTTGTCCACCCAGTAAAAAAATAAAAATGAATCAAAACAAAAAGTAATACTCAATTATTTTTATGTTAGAAATATATAAACCCCTTTGTAATGAAGAAAATATATTTGATTTTCATTTTATTTGTTTCAATAATTCTATTATTTTCAGTTGGTCTATAATTCACAAAACATCTATAATCCAACCCACTCTCATCGAACATGACAAATAAAAACAATCATCATTACAATAACAAAGCGGTTAAGATATCTGACTTTCATGCGACAATTTAATTTTCTTTCGATGTATAATGATGACACAAATAATATGGCGACTTGTTCACATTGTTATTATATAAAATAAAAGCAGAAAACAAACATAGTGATATATTGGTTGCTTAGAGCCTTAGAGGGCCATGTTGCAAATATACATACCAGGTTTTGCAGGGGTTTATAAAATTTCAAGCTTTTGTAGGACTTTCCAGATAATTAAACTATCCACAGGGCTCTAAATAAAAAATTACAATGGTCGGGCACACCGGAGCCTATTTATATCGCCAAGAAACCCCAAGCGCTAAAACCCCATCTCTATTTGGGTCTCTTTTTCGGGATTTCAAAATTTTCATGAATTAATCCGCCGATCTCTCTTGATGCAATCTCCAAGAAGAACAAGGTTCTCATCTAGAATCGGTAATCAAAGAGCTTCTCTTTTGAAATCCTTTGAGTTTATTTAATTGCTGATGGATTAAGGCCAAGTTGGGATGGATTTGGTTTTGTTGTTGCTTGATTTTGATGTGCTTGGAGTGTTTTTTTATTGTGCTTTAATGGTGATATGATTCTCTAAAGTTTGTTTTTTTCTGGAAGAAATGATTTATGTGTTGGTTTTTTAGTCAGGATGGATGAGTCAAAAAAGTTTTGTTCTTGAGATCGATCAATCACCAATGGATAGAAATAATATTGGATTGTTGTTAGATGTGCTCGAGTTGAAGGAAATCTCTGAATGAATTTTGAGTCTTATGCATGATGGGGCTATATGATCAGAGGATTTTGATGTTTCTTGGATTTATTGATAGTGATTTGGGATTTCCAGAAAAGATGTCTGTTATTCATGTTACAATTGATTAATTTCTTTCAAAATTTGCTGGCTTTTTAATAATGTAGTTTTCATGAAGTTATAAGTCAATACCAAGAGCTTGTAATTCAAGAGCTCCTGTTTGAAAATGTTTGTGCTTATTGATTTATTTTTAGGTTAATTTTGGGTCTAGATTGATGTTTTCTTTGTTTCTTTCACTTTCTTTTTATTTTTGTCTTTTTTGTGCTTGTGTGTACACGCACGTGTGTGTTTTCTTGGATACTGTTTCTGTTGTGTTGTTGTTGGATCAAGATGATGTTTCTTTTGGCCCAAGAAATATGGTTGCCAATTCTTGGATGGCGGGTCCATTGGAAAATTGCTCTAGTTTTGTTTATAAGTGCATTTTCTGTTGGAATGAAATTAATTTTGTGCAGTTGTAATGCAAGTTGATGATTTGATGTTTTCAGCATGTCATGGTTGCCTATTGCATCAAGTGTGAGTTTGTTTTAAGAGATTTTTTTGATTGACTTTTGGGGAACGAGGTAAGATTAGGTTAGGTTGGATGTTGCTATGATAACTTAGGGGTGACGTGATTCCTCAAACAAGATGGTTGCTATTTAGAATATTATCGCTGATAGTAATAGAATTTAATCTCATAATAATAACAAGAATTTAGTTCTTGTTAGTGAACTCTTCTTAAGGAGACTTTGAAACTATGCCCAGTGATATATAGCAGCCACCACCCTATAACTGAGCTAGTTAGAAATAACAGGAGATTCAAACTCATTGTAATATAATGAATGATAGGTTGCTAAATAACTTTCACTGAATGCGAATGTCACTGCTCTTGCAATCACTTTCAATGTGGTAAATTGCAATCTGATTTTCTTGATCTTATTGCAATTTTCCCTTAAGGATTCTCTCTGGCCATGCCGTGACGATTGCCTTGTTATACTCAGTTAGCCCATAGCACGTGATGTTAATTTCATACTCTATCGGCATGTAAATTCAACTGCAATTATTGAGAAATCTTATACTGTTCCATGAAGACTAACCTCCTGAAGAAAACCTTCATAAGATTAGCAGAATATATAGTATTTATGATTGCCAGGGCAAATCCAGTTTTGGGTATTCTGATGGCTACTTCTATTCAGTAGTGCTCACCGGCGAAAGAGATTCATTGTAACTTTGATCAGTCAACTACCTCGATGGAAAATAAGAAGAATAAGTCAGGTTCTGGTTCCAGTTCCGCAAGCAACCCTCCAACAACTGCTCCATTGGATCTAAATAAATCACTTATGATGCATCAAAGTTCCCCAGCTAATGTAAGCACTAGGCAGGACACAGCTTCCCTGCAATAATGAGAGTTTACTAAAGACAAGGGTAGGAATTAATGCCATTGATCTAGAAGATGGTCATCATCATGAAAGGTTGATGGCTTCTCGAGACAATCTAAGTGTTCCAGAGAGAACAATTCAGCAAACCAATGCTAGGCAGATTGAACGAGCATCTGGCGTCAACACCACATTAGATGGATTGCAATTCAGTGGCTTTCCTAGCCAACAGTTTGTTGAAAGTACAATGGGCCTACCATCAGGTAACATTCACAGTATATCTCAACACAACATTGATATGGTGGGTTCTGGGATATCAGCTGTGGGCCACCAACATTACTCTTTTATTCCAATGGCATCTCAAACTTCATCTTCGAGCTTTCATAACTCGCAAGATGGTAATGATTATATTGGTATAGGACATCAATTCCCTTTGGAATCAGAATCACAGTCTATGAGAACTCTTCAACAAACCATAGGAAATACCAGGGCAAGTTATGCATGCAGATTATAATAATTCCGGGGTGCATAATCACAATCTTCAAGGAGGCACAATTGATCCAAACTTCTTTCCGCCAATAGGTGGGCATTCTTCAAATGCCATGGACGACAGTACTCCATATTCGTTCTTCAACCAGAGTGGATTTCCTGGCAGTAATGATATAATGCAAAATGCTTTGCAAAGGATTGGTTTTCAAAGAACAGATGGTAGCAGGAATATCATCAGCAGCCATATGGATAGTGCAAACCAGTTTGAAGTCCAGGGTGAAAGATCTTCCTATCCTCAATTCGGAACTATTGGTATTGGACAGCAAGTGCCTGTAGAATCAGAATCAAGGAATCTATGGAGACTTCAACAAACTGCAGAAAACGCAAATCAATTTGGAGTTTACAATGAAAGATCTTTTGATCCTCAAGTGGGAACTGTTAATATTGCACCGAGAGTTCCCTTTGGACTTAGAATCAAGGAATATGAGAATTCTTCAACAGACAGTGGAAAACACTTGGCAAGCAAGGCATAATAGTCAGAATGATACCACTGCATCAAACTTATTTAACTTCAACCAAGGTGGATTTAATAGCAACAATGGTATAATGCTTGCTTCACAGGGACACCGTGATAGCAGGAATACTGTGACCAGTCATATAGGAGATGCACAACAATTTGATTTGCCAGGTGAAAGATATGGCATTCCCCCATTTGTTGCTAATACAACCTCAGGATTTAGGCAGAATATCCTGACAAGGCCCAATAATAATGATGGAAGTCTGCTGAACCTTGGACCTGTGACCAATGCTGCAGCTGGACACCAATCTTATGAGAATAATCAAGCTGGTAGAACATATGCTGATTGGAATCAGCTGAGGTCTGGGATTGGCAGTAGTGGAAGTATTCTGCCCTATTATTCTGGGGAAGGTCTTCATCATGTCAACATCAGAATGAATTCCACCCAGCCTGGTGGTTGGCAAAGACCATTTCTTCCCTACCAGGAGCCTGCACCTCAGGGCATCAATTCTGCCGACTTTAATTCTTTCGGTCAGTGGCAAGTGCCACCTATACAAGGAATTCCTCCCCCGCAACCTTTCTTATTAGGTAATCTTGTTTCACCTGCCAAGCCTTATGGCGTAGCTTTATGCCCTTCAATCATCGAACTAGTGTCAGATTGAAATATCTGAATCATAAAATGAATCCCCATTTAACGGAGAATTGGTTATAATATTAGGAATTAGAGCATAAGTTGACATCATCTTAAGTATGCTTTGTCCTTCCGCTTTACGAATGACCATTAGAATGGTAATTGTTCAATGATTACCGATGGTGTACAGGCCCAACGGTTTTAGGTGATTGTTTTGATTTTAGTTTTTTGGTTGTGATTATGTTTATGGGTTGGTTTATTAGGATGTATGGGATTCCTGCATAGAATTTCAGATTTATTCAAGGATGACAGTAGTGATGATCTATGCTTCAACATTATTAAATTTATACTGATCTTAATCCTACGAACTGACTTTATAAAGTTGAGATAAACCCCAGAGTTCATTCTTGCATATATATATATATATATATATTAAGCTCTTATTATGCCTTGAGCTACTCAAGCCTCAATTTACCTCCATGAACATAATGAGTATGCTTGAAAGTAATGTGTATGCTTGAGGTCATATATCTGATCATACTTTAAAATGTTTCATAACCTTGAATTTTATTTGTTTGTTATTGGTATCTGGCATTCCTGTTTATGTCAACAGGGATTTGCATCACCTCCTGTGACTTTTAAGTTTCATATTTTGAAAAGTAACTACAAATTGCCCAAAGCATCTTCCTAGTAGTACCAAAATATGCCACCTTATCTTTCTCCAATTTTCTGCTTCGTGATACTGCTATGCTTTATTTTTATTGTATCCCAGAAGCCTGCTCTGCAACTTCACATGTATATAACTGCATCCTTTGCAACTACATAGGTGATAGGTGTTTACCACTTTACCATATCATGTACCTGTCTTCCTGTTGGATGACCCATCTGTTTTTTCTGCTTCATAATCCCTTGCAGTTTCATCTGTTTCTTTACAAAATTCCCAGGAAATCTTCTGTCCCTTGAATTTGAATGGTTGTGACTGGGATTGATCACATGTTAAATAGTATCTCTTCATTTCTGACAAGAAATATTACAGTCCATGCTTGCTTTGAACTTCTCTATAGCTCATCCAGGCTTAATAGTGACTTTGTGAAAACTCCATTCTTTTTAATTATTTATGACTTTATACTCCACGTCAAATCCAGCAAGAATTTCACTTATTGTCTAATCCCCAATAAAGTAGTTTTCAGGAATTTTTTCCCTCTGTTTTTGCACAACTTCAAACTGGAAGTTATCTTTTCAACAATCTTGTAGGTCCAAATGGTAGCAACCATGTTCTCCAGACATCCTCCATTGGTAGTAGTGTCCCATGGGTCCAATCAAGTCTAACTAATCTTGCATCTCTAGTTCATAGCAGCAATGCAATTCCACCCACTCCATTTGCTAGTGGGCAGGATGCCCAAGCAGCAATTCCATTTGGTTCCAAGTTCGATGCTCAACGAGGTCCAGGAGCCAGAAATATTGGTGGTGTTCCAATTGCACAAGCACCTCCAGCTCAAGCAAACAAGAGAAAAAGTCCTTCTGGTCCACAGGAAGGCTTGGCTGCTGCCAGAGTAACTCGCAGTCGAGCTCAGAAGGACAAAGGTGGTGGTCCAAGTGTTGAACCTGGTTCTAGTAAACCTGTGGGTCTAGTTATCCTTGATAAAGGTTTGTACTGATTTCAGTAGCATATATACAATTCTTCTGATTTTTCATTTCTGGCCTTTCTATGAAGTAAATGGGCATATGTCGTCTGTCATTGTAGGTAAAGAAATTGCACCCAGCATAAATCGGAATACTGGACTGGTTACTGATTCAAATAAGTTGCCAAAAAAGCCAATCTTTAGTGCTCATGCAACTGACACCTTAAACATGTCAGAACTGCAGAATGCCTTAATTGCTTTCCAGGACCAAAGGAAGCTAACCCAGCAGCAGACAGATCTGATCCGGCAGTTCCAGAACCTGCTGCAGATGCGTCAGACACAACCGCAGCTGAAACCAGTTGACCACATCAAAGCTGGTTTGTTTCTAGATGCTCTTCATTGTGTTTCAATTCAAATTCTTGAATCTTTTATGCTTCGAGTTGAATCAATATACATGCTGCTCTCCTTGGTGCATCTTGTTCCTGCCCTCCTTAATGTCTAGAAATTGATATCCTTTATCCCATGAATCATGAAGATTTATACAGAATTAAGCACACCATGCGCACAGTGAAGTGTCACACGAGGCAATTTATCTTGAAATGTAAAATGAATGCAACCAACACTGCATACATAATATGTCATACAAAATAAATTGACTCTTTATTGTTTTTACTCAGTACAGTACTAACAAGAACATGCTTGTGATTGTGTTCATTTTCAGAAGATTTCTTTGCTGAATCTCCTGAATTATTCAGAGAGAGATGCCAACTATGCAAACTCGATCTTAAATTCAACCCAGACGGGTCAAGAAACTCCGACTCCGGTCCATCCGTTCATGCAGTCTTGCCCTGCGGCCATTGTTACCATTACAGCTGTTTGCTAGATATTTTTGGTCCTCTTCAACCAGGCGAGGATCCTACCTGCATCCAATGCCTTGAAGGTGGAGCAAATTCTGCCAACTGAATTAGTAACATTGACCAAAGGTTTTGATTGACATTTATCTAATGTTTTGTATTTTTTCTTATAACTCCATAACAAAAAAAAGGCTGTGCAAACTATTAGTGATAGGATCAGGGATCTATACTCAGCCATTATAATGTCAATGTTGCTCAATGTCTTTGTTCTTAGTAAATTATACCATGATATATAGTCTTATTCTTCCATTCTAAGTTTCTAACGATATGATGTGATTGAATGGGAAGAGATTGGCCATTCTATGGAGTTGATTGAAGATTATATGATTTTTTTTTTAACAAATACGATAAGAGCATGTGCACTGACCCGGAATTGCTCGTCCGGGCCATGTTCCCTCATTTGAGGACGGAATTTGGATTGGAAGCTCGCATTCATAATCGGGACTCATTACCACTATTGCATCCAATAGGATTTGAACTCGGCACTTGTACTTTCGGCACTAACGACTTTGACAGTGGAGTCAATGCTGCTAGGCTATGAGTCCTTTGGCAAAGAGGATATGATTTGGTGAACTGTGTTTGGAACCGTAAACAGCGCAAAGACCTTCTTCACTGTTAATAACTTGCATTCTTCTTTCGTGGTGATGTGCCATTATATCTTGCCTGTCGAATAAAGCAGAGCAGGTGATCAATCAGAGTATGATCTCTGAATCGCTTTCTTTGATCAGGAAAATGTTCTCTTTGTGTGTGCCAGTGTGTGTGTTTGACATTTTTGAAGTAACTGTGTGTTTGACATTGACATTGGTTATTTATTTCTGGGTAACCATTTATCAGCTCCAGGATGCATTGCAGAGATACTATTATTTGGTTAATTTAATATAGGCAATAAGTTTAGATTGCTTCCATTGGTTTAAACTTTTGAGTTGAATTGAATTCGATGTATTCGAGTCATGCGATGTAACTAAGGAAAAATAATAGCACTTGTTATAGTAATTACCTTCTCTGCACATGGATGATGGATCAATGGTTTGCTTTAAAAAAAAAAAAAAAAATCTTTGTTTGTTGAACTAATTGCTAGAAAGATATCTTGTTTGGGCATTGAAAATGGATCTCAATGAACATGTTTTCTTGTGTCTGGATCAAGAATGGAAGGAAGATATTTCAATGGATTTAAAAGATATTATAATTTTCCTTTTTTTTTTTTCCAAGGAGTGTGTTGGATTATGAGAAAACAGGGGAAAAAAGCTTTTCTTGTAAATGCAAATAAATTAGTTAAATAATTTATAGAACAAGAAAAAAAAACCCCACCAATTATATAATCTATTAATATTGAATTTCTTATATAAAATGTTTGTATTCTATTTTAAAAATAAATTTAAACCCTAATCTACACAAACAAGTAAGATAAATGTATAGATATTACAGCGTTGAACGCTTACCATGTGCATCCATCTCTAACACATGACTTATTTGTCCAGAAAAAACAAATTAATAATGTCATTGCATAAACAGGGTACCAATAATTGCCACTGTTTCACATCCCAACAAATTTTAATGTTTTAAAATAAAAAAAAAAATAAAAAAGGAGAAAAAAAAAAAATCACCTCTTTATCTCAATGACCATATCATCAACGTTATCAATGTGAGAAAACACCAAAAACTAACAAACTGTTTTCTGCATGTATACCCCTGCAAACTCTCATAATTTCATGTACAACCCTGCCATCTATGCGCTCATGGAGAGTACAGTCACACATACCGTAAATTTTTGTAAGTTATAAATAGCCTGTGAAATCTCAAAATTATACAAATAAAATATAAATAATAAATAGTTTTTTTTTGCCAAAAACAGTATAAATAAATAAATTTATGAGTTGTCGTACTAGGAAGAGTCCCTCCCTTCTTCTCTGGAGTCCTGTTTTTTATTTTCTCATATTTCACGACTAGTGAATCTGTTATATTTCTTTTTGTGATCCTGTTTGATTCAACTCTTTTGTTTTTTTTTTAAATATATTTATAATTTATTTTTTAATAAATAAATAAATAATTTTAATATCTTCAGAGATATTTATTTAATTATCCATACCCACAGGGGCATTTATGTAAAAAAAAAAGAATAAAATAAATAAAATTATGAAATTTTACCAGGGTCGAATGAGAGATAGAAAACCAACAAAACATACCGGCCCTCAAGACTCCAAGAAAAACAATGAACTCGTGAATATCGAGCTCTCTTTTTCTCTCTCTCTCTGATTACCAGTCCTCTCCCTCTTCCTTTCTCCAAGCCCTTTCCTCAAATTCACTCTTTTAGGTCTCCAATCTTCTCCTTTTTTCTCCTTTTTTTTTTTTCTTGGATTCCTTATTGATTACTTGTTTCTTGGTGATGGATTCAATAGGAGTAAAGCAAGGGAAGGCGGAGGAGAAGGAGATGGAGGGCTTCTCTCCATCCTCTCCCCCTCGGATCTTTTGGAACTCCCGCAAGAGATCTGGTAAGCAACTCTCCATCTCAATTTCGAGGTTTTTTGAGGGGGTTTCTGAGAGATTTCAAAGAGAGAGAGAGAGAGAGAGAGGGAGAGGATGATCGGTATCCAAGGGTATTGACCGGCTATTGCCGGTTGCTTTCTGTGCAGTCTGCTTGTTTCTCTTGCTTAACCGGCACGTTGCGGTCTTTTTCTTGGAGTTTTGGGAATATTCCCGTCTTGCTCGCATTTTTTATTTTTTTTTGCGTTTTAGTCCCTGTTTGTAGCTGATATTAGCCGGCTCCTCAAGAAATATTTCTATTTGTTGATATTTGCTCGTTTTTGAAGAAAATTTCCTATTTGTTAATTTCCAAATGGTTGTGTGCAGGGCTGTTAATTGATGAAGTTATTTGTGAGATGCTTTAGCTTTAGCTTAACTTTTGTTTGTGACAAAAGATTGAGTTCAGTCGAATATATATATATATATATATATATGTATATGTAACATATTGAGTGTATTATATAGTTTGTATTGTTTATTTTATAGAACAAAAAGCAAGCTACATGGAGCCTGATATGAGTTTTTGAAAATAAATTAACTTTATTTTAATTTTGAGCTAAATAGCTCAAGCTTTTGAAATTAAAATTGAGCCAAGCTTGAACAAATTGTTTTGAGCTAATTTTGAGATCGAGCTACTCAATTTTGAACCAAGTTCAAGGTTGTCCCCAGCTCAAGCAAACTCAGTTCATTTGCAGCGTTGGTAGTGTGTTTTGCTGTTTTAAAGTTTAAGATTTTTGATAGGATTGAATTTTTTGAAATATTAATTTGAATGTAGAATGTGTATTAGGTGATTCTATGTAAAGTAGAAACCTAAACCTGTGTGCGCTTGTGTAAAAAAATGCACTTTTTGCATTGTTTCGTTATTAGTGTTGGTGAAACCCATCATGCTCATTTGTAAGTTGCAGGTTTTTTTTTCTTTTTAATGAAATTACACAGGTTGATGTAAGTTAGATTATCTTATGCATCATAAAATTATTGACATAATGCCTAACTGGATTCATGATGTGTGTTGTAGCAATGTTCTAGTAGAGTGAAACGTGTTTGTGATATTCGAGGATGGTTATTTGACAAGATTGAGGCCATTTATAGCCAAAGTTAGAGATTCTTCTTATTGTCTTCAGCTTTAAAAGATGGTCTTGCCTCTAATTTCAGCAGTAATAGCAAGACATTATGATCCCTAAGGTTATATTCATAGTATCCTTCTCTGGGTCAGTAATTTCAGGATGCCTCTTAACAAAAGTATATGATAATCCCATGCCTTAAATCAATGCAATGCTTCAAAACCTAGTTCTAATTTAGGATAGCACATAGGAAAGAACTTTGTAGCTCTTTTGAATGCATTTGCAAATACAACTCGAGGGTTGAATTAAACCTGTTTGTCAGAGATTGAGATTAGTTTAGCAGTACCTTATGCTTGCTTAGGATATGTTATGTAGTTTGAACTAATCTAACACAGAAGGTTTTTTGAAAATCAGGGCCAAGTAGCAAAGTCAATTCAAGGAATTTCTTTTCTTTAGTAAAATTCGGAGAATTATCTTAATAATGAAGCAGTTTGTAAATGAAGTAACTTATGCCAAGGCAAATTTATCTCAAGTTACTTCCAAGATTTCTCTTGGCCCAGCACATATTATCAATATTAGATCCTTCCCATTTGATTCGGTCTTGTATTATAACAGAGAAGTTCTTGATTCCTGAGCTCAAGTAATTCTAGTTGGAAAAAGAAAACTATCCTCTGATGTATTCCTCTTTTTATTTAGTTTTAAGTGATTGAATGACCGAAAGAAAGTCTTTGTCTAAACTCTTAGGAGCTAACCAACTAACAATATTTTCAGCCAGTACAAGGAGCTTGGAGAATGTACTGAAAGTGGAATTGGAAAAGACAGCGACCCATGAACCAAGTGATGTACCTATGAATGGGGATGAAGTGCCACCAACTTCTGCAGATGAAACTCCAATTGGTGAAAAAGACAATGCTGCCCTCTCTGAACGACGGAAAGCCCTGTTTGAACCATTGGACCCTATCGGCAGTGGCCCAATTGGAAGGCGCATCCCAGCTGAAGACTTGCTCCCCCCACCAGACTTTGAATCTGCATCCTACCCAAAAGGATGGTTGGTTGGGAAGAAGAGAAAGCTTGTGAATGTTGATGTGGTTGAGAGCATGCGGAGAATCGCTGTCCAAGAGATGAACCGAAAGGTTTAACATAATTTTATTTTCCATAGTGAATTAAATGTTTGCTTTTTACTAGCTATCTTATAAGTCAATATAGCACTAACTGCTCAAATATTAAGTAGTTACTATAAACCTCAAACAAGCAATTTAGTGCCCACCTTTACTTGATAATAATTTCACAGACCAAAGCCTGCATATGGTTTTGAGGCCGGATGTCAATTTAACAGCCACTGATGATAAGTCTGACAGATTTTCCTTACTAGTGTCTTCAAAGATTTTTTTAGCTTCTTGTTTTGCTGTCGGGCTTATTACCTTTATGCAGGATCGGGAAATTGATGGACTTAATGAACAATTAGCAGAGGACTCACGCTGCCTTGAACACCTCCAGATGCAGCTGTTGCAGGAGCGCAGCAAGCGGACGGATGTGGAGAGGGAGAATTCAATGCTCCATGAGCAGATCTCAATGCTGATGAACATGTTGGAGGAAACTGAACCCCCAGTAGATGTGGAGGTTGCTTCTGAGGATTCTTGATTGCCTCCATCTTATTATGTTCATATTATGCCCTATGAGTGCAATGTGTTCTTTTCCTTTCGTGCTTTGCCCAATACAGTGAATACACAGGAAATGTTAGTATTGTATCCCTTGGAGATGATGCTTTTGTTTTCAATGTGTAATTATTTCATAACCTTTATTTATGTTTTTATACTTTATATCAAACCATCAATATATAAAAGAAATCATTTATTATTGTGTGTATAACTCTATAATTTTCAGCTTTTGAAATTGTGATCAAGAGTCTCCCTCTTGTGATGCTAAATTTGTGTTTGATAAGATATTGTTGAATATTTGCGAGCAATATGTACACAAATACTTCAGGTAATTGGTTAAACTTCTCTAATTACAGATAATTCAGGCAATATGTACGCAATATGTACACAAATTCATGAAAACCTGGTTCACAAAATTTAGTCAGCAGACTTAATTCGAGAAGCAACAGATAATGACAGAAACAGTAATGTTTCTTTTTCTAAAATGTCAAAAACTATGAGCAGTAATCAGCATCATTTCTCTCAGGAATTGAAATATGAAATCTGAAAAACAAGCGAACATAATTTTCCAATTTTGCTTGACTTGAAAGAAACTGAATGAATGTTTGATATCCATGGAAGAAATAAGAGACTCCAACTGACTGCTTTTTTAGAGTAACAAATCTACATATATACACACAGAACAACATCAGCAACGCAACAAAACCATGAATGAGCTTGAGGTGGGCCATATTGGTCCTTCAAAACAGCCATTTTGTAAATCTACATATATACATATACCGATCAGTAATAATAGGACTTCGATACAATCATTGACAGACAGAACATTGATCTGTTTTGTAAAACTCAACATGGAAACAGAAGTCAAGCTATTGGGCTTGATTCTCAGTCTTCTTCGGATATATTGAATAAGAACTGCGGCATTGATGCAATCCGAGGAAGATGCAGTAATAAATCTCCAAAAGACTCTTTTCTTGATATACTTTGTTGCTTGGCTTCAGATCTTTCAGCCTGTGGAGTTGCATGTGGTCCATCCTCATCCAAGGATTCGTGGCTGCCGCCGCTTGTCTGAAAATTTTGAGCCGTGGGACCATCCTTCTGAAGCAGACAACAAAGAGAATTGACCCTCGACATGAGCGAGAGTTCATCAGAGGCGGAAGAACCCTGGGTGTCGCTAAGAAGATATTGGGTTAACTCTTCCAGCATGCCTTTGCTTGGCAAGCTAATTCCCGGGTCACCTGAAATCATCTGCTCAGAAATGCACTGCTCCAAGTGATTTGCTAAATCCCTCATGGACATGGATGGATTTAATCCTGGGACTTTCAGCTGGTCCCACCGGAACCGATCCTTTAAGTCATCTGGTTCACTACAAGCATTATCTTCGATTGCCCGAGTATCCATCACTGGGAAGATGATGAACCACAAGTTTTAGTTTCTTATGGATAAGATTATTAAGATAAAGTGAAATAATTAAATAAACTTTCACGGAGTTGAAAAAGAACAAATATTTGCAGCGTATCAGGTGCGACAAGATGCCAGATGAAACGGTTTCCAAATTAAATTTGTGCACTCTGATGTGGACTTTTTAAAAGGAAAGTTCTTCCTTTGCTATTAAAGATTGCAACCGCAGGATACTATTACCATATAAAAGACTCCAGTAGACAAAAAACTTTTTGTTGTGGCGAATAAATATGTGCCTCAATCATGTATAAATATAATAGTGCCAAGTACTACCAAATCATTTATTTCTGCCTGAGATAAGAGAAACCTGAGCATTGACAGGCTTGTCATAAGGCTGAAAATTTAGGGTTACAAGATTACCTGAGCTAGGTGAAGGAGTTTCTCTTGCCTCACGGTCAGGTGCTCTAACAGATAGATCCCTTGATTTGCTCTTATTTGACGTTGATGGTGCATCAGAAGGGGATCCAGGTTCGTGGAATCCTGAGAAGGTGGGCTTGACATCATCATCCATATTATCAAAAGAATGACGTTTACTGTCATCTGGATCCTCGAAAACGGAACACCGAGGTTCAAAATAAGGAGATTCAATGGTAATTTCAGCCTTTTGGCTCAGTGAGTACAATCGAGGATCACATTGGATAAGCTTTTCAAAATGTTTGCCAAGCAGGCCTTGCGGACACTGTAGAAAATGCCTCCTGCAGGAAGGATTGTCAACAGCATCATGGTTGAATAAAAAGTAAAGAGTGGATAAAGAAATTAATGATTTTCGTCAGGATCCATGAGGCTTGATATGCTGGTCAATGGAAATAGTTACTATTTACCAAAGAAAAAGGCAATTTTTGAAAGAGAGTTGATAACAGAACTCAATAGCCATCATAAAAAGAAATCTCAGTATCTATTTACATAAGGGCTAGTACATAGGAAAATGATGGCTGTACTTGTACAGGGTAACATTCACTTAAAGGCTAACAACCATACTCAAGAGCCTTCCGACGGAAAAAAAATGAATGATTAATAAGAAAAGAAATCAAAGTGATTATCCTCATCAAACCAAGTTTATATCAGCTGTCAAACAGTTTAGAACTAGAGGTCTAAATCATAAATAGATGTTCACAATTGTATGATCAACACCTAACGCAATCCATTTTGCAAAAGATTGCAGGCAGAAAATGACTAATAAATCAAGTTAAGAAAGGAGAGATTGGTCTGGTGAAGAAAAGCAGAACATGAGTCTGTTAATAATTAAAGCAAGGGACAAAACTATACAAAGACTAAAGAGATGTAGATGTTAGGGTAGAATATTAGCAGCAACTCAAGATTAGCTCTCTTTGAATTCACTGATTACTTAGGTATGATAGAAAACTCTTTAAAACCGTGAAAGTCCATAAAAACATAAGCACATGACAACAACAATAAAAGTACTCTTGAATTGAGGGATCTTAGAGGGGAAAAAATTAACACAGAAAGTTGTAATATTTTGTCCAGTTATGGGAATGAAGATGGATAGGCAAATCATCGAATGTGCATAACTAAGATTTACTGTTACTTTTCTTCCATAAGTTTCTGTTATTTTCCTTCCATCATTTTTTTTTTTTACTTTCTTTAATTTGTCTTTACTCAATTTCCATCAGTCCAAACACAGCCTGAAAGTAATGCCCTTACCTATGTATACTTGCTTGTCCACCAGTAAAATCTGAAGTAGCCTGCCACAAGGTATGTTTCCTGGGTTGGGGGTTCGTCTCTCTGAAAAAGAGAGGTTGCCTAGCCAGCTGCACAAACAAGTAATAGAGATGATATGCACAGGAATAATGAAGGAACCTCATCGCTATGGAAACAACACCTTACCACAACATCCAAAGTGCCAGTCCCATTGTCAGGACAAGATGCTTTCAGAGCTGTTATATCTGACCACTGAATTTCAATCTTGCTCTTTAGACCACCTTCCAGAACTTCCCAAACAAGTTTGTGTTTTGCGTAATAGCACTTTGCTACTAAATCACCTTCATATCTTGAAACACACTGTTTACAAACTGACTTCATTCAATCATACTGTAAATACCAGTTAGTCAAGGAAAAACAAAACAAACAGATTTAACAATTATAATCAATCCATCAGGCATTAAACAAGATTTTAAACCCATCAAATCGCTCAATGACCATAACAAGTATTTATAACTTAATTACGTATTTCAGGATTTGCTTCCAAAGGCACTGTGTTTAGCCTATACTTAGTTAGACTCCGGTATTTAGATAGCTTTGGTTCATGTGTTTCAAAGCTAAGGAGAAAAGAAGAGAAAACCTAATTACAAACAAGAGTTCATCATGCCGCAACATGACAAATCATTATAGGCCACAATCAAACAGAACTACTATATACCTCCCAACTCCCGATCCTCAACAAAGAAGCAGGAAAGTTTGAAGCCTTCAACTTGTCAGTAATAGCTGATGCAGCAGTAGACTTAAGGTCCTTCTTTTTCCCAGATTCAAGACTCGCACAACTTGAAATGCATGTCGAAGCCGTAGAATTCGCTTGAGAAAGTCTCATTTGAATCAGATCCAGTAAAGAAGGGCTTTTTCTCAAACGTAATCCTAATGGACTAGGCTCATTGAGTACATTATAGGACACGGCCTCTGATGGGACATTATCAGCAGCACCTTCACTCCACTGCAGTTGAGTATAATACAGATAAAACAAAGAGGAAAGAAGTCAGAAACATTCTTCATACGAAACAAAAAAGCCAACTTTGTAACAGCATGGAAGTTGAATATAATATTGATCGAATTCAGTATCTTAACAATTAAAATACTTAATACTCCTAAAAAAGAATGTCCAGCTATACCAAACCTATACGCAGTTCAAGAGTAATCCAGGGAATCTAAAACTTTAATAGGTTTCAAATGTACATGAAATTAACCAAGAAAAAAAAGTCTAAAAGAGAGAAAGATCCTAAAGTGGCAGGAGATCCGTGTGCAAGATCTGAAACGAAACCATAATAAAAATGAAATGATTCGGAGAAAAAGAGAAGCCGCATCTAACAGTTGAGTAATAACGAGAAGGAAAAATACACACGTCTAAACACAGGTGAAAAAAAAATCAGCAATCGCTTCCACAGTACACATTAAACTGGCCAGCTCTTCATGTGTATCCATCCAACGAATGAAATTCGAGAAATTTTCGCTGATCAATTCAAACCGAATAAAGTTCCTTTGATTTAATACCCACTTTTACTGGGCAAGAAAAAGAGCACGGTTCTGGATTTATACATCATAAAGTCAAAATTTAACAGAAAAATTAGACTTTCATAACACACTGCAAAATATTTTCCCAAAACTAAAGTCTGCCCTACGAGATCAAAGAACAGCGCAGCCATTTGCAGCCCCCAATACCTCATCAAATCCATCAAACACCAATCAAACCATAACAAAACACCAACTTGATGCAAAACCCTAATTTAGGATCCAAAACAGAGATCAACATCCAAAAGTCAAAGGGGGAAAAAGAGTTCCTACAAAACCAATCTCCGCCAAATCCAATAAGACAATCAAGAGAGAGAGATCCACCTGCCGGGAAGCCCCAACGAGCTTAGATCTCTTGCTAAGAGGTCCATGCTCCTCCTCCAAATGGTCCTCCACCTCCATCTTCACCGCCATCGGCTTCGCCCCCATCGCCTTCACGACCGATAGTGATTCCGGCCTCATCTCCCCCGTATTCGGCATCCTAACCATCGAAATCCACAAGCCAGACAGCTCAATCCAAAGATTCCCAGAAACCCTAACCCTAATTCTCGGATACAAAGAAGCTAAGAAGAAGACGCGAGGAATCCGCGAGATGATGAGAAGGTAGCTGGAAAAATAGAAGAATATTATAACATGTTATACTTAGACGTAATTTTGAGAAACTCGGGGGGATTTGAGAAATTTCTCCGACAAAGACACGTGTCTATATCTAACAAGAGCACGTGGACATATAGATTGATGGCTTGGATTGCGAGCCGGCTTTCCTTTGTTCTATGTTTGACCGGGGGTTTATCCATTTTGGAATTACGTGGAATTTTTTAAAATTAAGTTTTAAAATTTTTTTTTGAAGAGAATATAAATATGGAAATTTAAGCAATAATTTGGAATTATTTATTAAATTAATTTTTCGCTATGTAACAAACACCTCTATTTAAGATTAATAGTTAGGAATATACATTAATATGGAGCATATTCACAAGCTCAATAATATAGTGTCATCCTATTGCATAAATTTTAGTTATTAAATTATTTTTTTTATAATTTAAAACAATTTAGATATTTATAGTTTGTTATTTATAAATTATATGTTGAAGATATGGTTATTTTAAAATTTAATATAGATATAGGTAAATTATTTGTTCAAAACATATGGTCAATTTCTATTTTAGGAAAAGTTGAACCAATGGCTTGGTCTAATGCCATAATGAAGAAGATGGTACAGCAAATCATATAACTTAATATAAACCAAGTCAATGTCCAATGCATGAATGTTTCAATTGTTTTATAAATAAAAAAAAACAAATATTGACACCAAAAATAAGGATATTCATATTTTATATTTACATTTTTTTAATGAAAAAGCACTTTCACACACTGCTTACATCGAGTGTTTAGCATTTCCAAAAAAATAGCTCAAATAATTGGGTATTTTATTTAAAAGAAGAAAATTTAGAATTTTAAAAACTAGTTTTAAATCAAAATTCTACATGGAACACCTAAAACTAAACATCTTTTTAATATAATAAAAATTAATCATCAACAACTAACAAAATTTCAAAACAAAGAACTTAACTCATAAAACATGCCAAATACAAGTGGGAGTTCCAAATCCATATTTCCAGCCGTTTATATATTTATTTATTTCATAAATACAAAGGCCCAATTGTTATTGTTATTTTTTTACACTAAATGACAAACACTCTTATTTAAGATTAATAGTCAGAGATGTGTACTGATGTGGAGTGTATCTGTAAGCTTAATAACATTATGTCCTTACCTTAAATAGATTTTAATCTTAGTTTTTTTGAAATGAAAACATCACATAAAGAACTTAGTACCAATAAATCAATAGAATGTTGGTCCCTATTTCTTAAGTACATATTTTCCTTGTATTTTGTTCCTAAAAAAATATTTATATATATATATATATATTTAAAAAGGGAAACGATTCCTATTTGGGAAACGTTATCCAAAGAGATTCCCAGTGGGCCCCGGTTCATGAACCTTCAGCTGCGCTGGCGGCCATTTATCGGCGGCGGCACGTGAGTGTACGGCGGCTGTATTCACACGTGGGCGATGACTCGGACGCCAACAACCCTTTGGATAATCACCAATTATTTAAATAATTAATTAAATAAATATTCGCCCCTTTTTTTTTCGGTCTCTCTCGCCTTTTTTTCCCTTACTTTTTTAAATGATTTTAATTCTTTTTCCCCCACTTTAATAATTTAATTGTTTACTTCAAAAGGAGTATTGATTGATTTATTTATAGTATATAAAGTACTAAAAAAAATCCATTTAATATGATTTGATTATTCATTGATTGTTGTACCTTGTGAAGTGTGGAAAGGAATAGGATTTAATTTTTTATTCAAACCTATATATAAGTTAAGCTCAATATGGGATGATAGGTTTAAGTCCGACTTGTTTAAATAAGCTCCGTTGA
The DNA here is from genome assembly GCF_009730915.1 of Dioscorea cayenensis subsp. rotundata. NCBI lineage: Eukaryota > Viridiplantae > Streptophyta > Magnoliopsida > Dioscoreales > Dioscoreaceae > Dioscorea > Dioscorea cayenensis. The sequence continues at coordinate 4,383,026 of NC_052478.1, forward strand.
TGGCAATGAGAAATAAAAGAGTTATGAAGAAACTTGGCGTATCTAAGGGCTCATAATATGAATTGTTGCTAAGTTAACGAATTCATTGCAATGTGACATATATATAGATAAATAAAATACAGTACAAATCACGTCAGAAAAAATGCATAAAACTATTATTTCAATAAATATGATTTTTGTTCTTCATAAGTTGAAATTTGAAATAACTTATTTAGTAATAAGTAAATAAGGTATGTAAACGATGTGATATTAATAAATGAAGAGGTGGTTTAGTGTAAGGTAGAACCCTTCGGGAAGGCCGTGACATTTAGTATCATGGTTCTAACAAATTCAATGGTTCAAAGTGTTATTTCTTTTTTTAAAAAAATCATATAAAATTCATCATGATTTAATTAACACTTTGGGATGATTAGATGGTTTCCCATGAAAATGTTGTTATAAATTATTATATATATTTAATTAAAATAATTTAAATTTATATAAAAAAGGTTGTTAAATAACTTTGGGATGATTGTTTTTTTAAATAAAAAATATAAAACAAAATAATATCTCATATCTCATATATAAACAGGGAAAAATTTACCTATATCAATTGTTGTAAGTTTACAAATTGTTTTCAAATCAATCATTTCAACATTTTCCCCCTATTTTTTGGTGTCTTATTTTTAATCTTTATTTTTTTAATATTTTTTTAATATAAAAAATATCCTAAATTGTTAGTACAAAAATTTATTTTTTTCGTGTTTAAGTATATGACAATAAACACAAAAGTAAGCTTACCCCCCTTATGCTTGTTCGCATGCCCACTGACAAACTTGACACCCCTTTCAGCTCGCTGGCACCAGGTTGCTATCGACGCAAACGGTCAAAATTAAAATAATTTAATATTTTACGATCAAATTGAATTTAAAATAAAATGATTTTAAAAAATATCAAATTTGAAAGAAAAACAAAAAGAAAAGGAATCTTCACATGAGTTTAAAACTTCTTTTAATGTCAAAATGCGCATTTATATATAAATTGATCAAACTTTCACATAATTCAAACATGAATCAAAATTAAATATATTTAAAAAGAGTAATATAAGTGAATTTTAAAAAACTAGAACAGTTTGGCTGGATTATACTCTGAACAACTGAGTTCACTCAGTGTAATGAGTAAGAGAGAGAAAAATAGAAAGTGAGAACGAGTGAGCTCAGTGAGGGACCGAGTTGACAGTGGAAGGTAAGGACATGCACGTGAAGCATCAATAATTTTCTCATGCACGGTGACGGTAGCCTCCAACTTCCCATCCCAAAAGAATCTCTCCAACCACATCCCTTCTCTCCAGTCTCCACCACCACCACCCCTTTTCCTCTCTCTCTTTCTCTTAGTACCACTTAACTCCATTACTCTTCCTGTTACTCTTCTTCAATGCTTCCATTAATGCTCATCTTCATCCTTCTACATCTCCTTCTCTCCCCTGCCATTGCCATTCATGATGATGTTCCTATGTCCAAAGAAACCAAACTCTTGTTCTTAAACAAGCTCCAATGGAACCTCAACCATGCTTCCTTCCCTCATCCTCCACAAAGATCAAGTAAGATAACTATGGTTAGTAATTAGTATATATATATATATGTTTTATCAAGCAGTCAAACTGGAAATGATGATTTTGTGGTTGTATATATAAATGCCTGCAGGGACTGTAGAAGGAACAACAGTACTTGAAATGAAGCAAACTAAACCCCGGGAAGCTGATGATGTCCTGAAGTTTTTAGTGTCAGATGATGCAAGAGTCTCATCCTTGCAGTTCAGAATTAGAAATGGAAGCAACGAGAGCGCACAAGAAGGGTCTTCAATGGAGGTTCAAATTCCTCTGTCCTCTGGAGTCACACTGCAGACACTGAACTATGTTGTGGCTATTGAGCTTGGAGGGAGGAAGATGACAGTTATTGTGGACACTGGAAGTGATCTTACTTGGGTCCAATGCAAGCCTTGTACTTCTTGTTATAACCAACAAGACCCTGTTTTTGATCCCTCTGCTTCATCTTCTTACCGAAACATACCTTGCAACTCACCCACTTGTGATTCCCTTTCATTGGCCACAGGGAATTCAGGTGTTTGTGGCACTGATGAGCAGAGTTGCAGTTATTCACTCAGTTATGGAGATGGATCTTACAGCCATGGAGTGCTAAGCAGTGAAAGTATCAATCTTGGCGGCACGTTAGTGAAAAATTTCATTTTTGGTTGCGGTGAGAGTAACCAAGGACTCTTCGGAGGAACATCAGGTTTAATGGGGCTTGGCAGGACTCAACTCTCACTGGTATCTCAAACTGCATTTCAATTTGGAGGTGTTTTCTCCTATTGTTTGCCTGCAAGTGAATTCGATTCATCAGGTTCTCTAGTTCTTGGCAGTAATTCCTCAGTTTACAGAAATTCCACACCAATTGTATACACCAGATTGATCTCAGATCCTCTGCAAGGACCATTTTATTATCTCAATCTCACTAGCATCAGTGTTGGAGGAATGACATTGCAGGCTTCTGGTTTCTCTAATGGTAGAATTCTAATTGATTCAGGGACAGTGATCACTAGGCTTGTTCCTTCCATTTACAGAGCTCTGAGAGATGAGTTTGTTAAGCAATTCTCCGGCTTCTCTCCTGCGCCGGCTTTCTCGATATTGGATACTTGCTTCAACTTGACAGGATACACAGAAGTGAGTGTTCCTACATTGAGGTTACAATTTGAAGGTGAGGTGGAGCTGGATGTAGATGCCACAGGTGTGTTGTATTTTGTTCAGAAGGATGCTTCTCAGGTGTGTTTGGCTCTGGCTAGTCTTTTGTATGAAGATGAGACTACCATCTTTGGAAATTATCAGCAAAAGAATTTGCGCATTGTATATGATACTGCAGGAAATAGATTGGGATTTGCAGAAGAGGCCTGTGGTTATAACTAGAGAAAGAGCAGGAATAAGTATAACTAAGAGAAGTATAAAAAACATAGGTAGTGTGAATTGTATATTCAAGGATTCCATTGTGTGCATTTATCTGATTTGGATTTCGGACGAATTTGTATCTGTAATTTCTATTACAACAACTGCAGTTTCAAATCTCTAACAAAAGAATGTTAATCAGTAGTTTCTACGAAGATATGCAAGGTAATCAATTGAAACAATGAGAATCATGGAAATTGAGAAAAGTATTTTGGCTTGAAGTGAGAAAGTAGCATAAAAGAACATGGCAAGTGGGTAGACAGGTACCTTGAATTCTCCACACAGAATGGTCCTGGAGAGCAATTCATGTCTGATAATAATTTTTCTGTGGCCAAAGACAGCATGTCCATTAGCAAGTTGGCTGTAAAGGGAATCTGAACTGCAGATAAATCCAATTGAATTCCAAATACTGACGTGTGACATGAATAGTAAAAATTCATCTTTACTGATGAAAACTCTGCCACTTTGCTCTGTCCACAAGAATTGAATTTCTGACAAGAAATTAGCAGATCATGTCAGCAATTTCCTGTGGTGTATCTTACCCGGACAATAGCTTGTCAAGTTACAACATTTGAACGAATCGAGCTACAAAACAAGAAACATCACATGATTCTGAAATGTATTATCTTGGATAAATGATTGTTAGCCACACACGCAAAAATGGTACTATTCATGATCAGCAGAACAATATACTTGTTTGTGTAGTAGATACTATGTTCCACAAAGTTCAAATAAAAAGAAAAAAGAGAAAAGAAAACAGATTCATTGCTCTATATATATATATATATATATATGAGGATGCATCCTCTGCCAAGGTTTACAGATTCGTAATCTGTGAACATTGATATGGACCGTTGGATTTCAATCCAACGGCTGCATACCGTTTTATAAATAGCAATACTGTGCACTATTCATAAACACAGTAAAAAGTGGGATGTACAGTATTTTAATCTGAACCATCTAATCAATCTCAGCACAGTAATTAAATCAATCATAGTCGTCCAATCCTATTAAAATTACTGTACATCATCTGCGGACGCTCTACGAACATCCGCAGATGATGTTTAGCCTCTGTATATATATATATATATATATTAACTCTATGTTGCTATACTACATGAGTTGAATTCATCAACACTATACTACATGAGTTGAATTCATCAACACCAGATTCCAGAAGAAACTGCCACTTGGAGACCGAGAAAAACATTGATCTTGAAGTTTGATTCCAGGGAAAGAAGATAAGATGGCCATAGGGTAAAACATGGATGCCTTCAACAAAACCTTACTCATTTTAAACACCAAACATGAACCTTGTTTGTAATAGCAGTAATATGCTTCAGGAGAAGAAAGAAAGGATATTAAAAAAAAATCATGTAAAAAATATGCTATCATTATCCCTCCACAAACAGACATGCTTCAACTTGTAGCCAATCAATTTCAACTGCTTTTGCACCCAAGCAATAAAAGACAATTAGTGCTTTATTCCAATAGAGAATCACAGAAGTTAAAATTCCTAGCAAGCACTCTCAATGGTTTTTAAAATGTATGTACAGAAGAGTGAGAAAACTATACTCTGACTGCCCAATAAAAAATAACTTAAAAATTATATCTAAATTTCATACATCACTGAAAGAGACAGAATGATAATATAAAAGAAGACAGAAACAGAAGGACGAAAAATACTGCTTTTGAAACATGTGGAAAGAAACGAAACAAAATTTTAGACAGTGCCGTGTTATTTATGGCAATGTTAAAACGCTGCATACAATAGTCATTCTACTGCAATGCAATGCTTCAGTGGGCTGTCTTGTAGTGAAAATGTCAAAACAGTAATTAATTTCATGAATGTCTGACACTGTTTAAAGAAATAAATGGCATCACTTGAACAACATGAAAATTTCAAAATATATTCACATGCCGAGCAGAGACACAAACCGTATTACCTTCAAAGAACTACTGACGTGGCCAGAGTCTCTGATTAAAGTAAATTTTTAACAACATGAGATCACTAAATTACAAACTACTAAAACGAGGTCAAAATTCACCTGAAAGCCAAGGGTTCCCAACCCAAGTACACCACACTGGGAAAAGCACATCAGGTGTGTGGCTGATTCGTGTGATTGCTTATCTGTGAGAAATTCACAGCTCAAATTCAAGTCTCTATAATGCTGATAATAGATTCCTGATTGTGAGTGCAAATTTACAGTCTAAACCCGTGTTACCAGATGAGGGCGCACGCTCATGACTTTACTGTACTTGTCACATTTATCAATAAAAATAAAAATAAAAAATAAAAAAATTCATCTTAAGGTCAGTAACAAACATGTTCAGTTCCCCTAACTTTGATCGGTTCATAAATAATGCAAATGGTTTTGTTACTTAAAGAATCTACTTACCAAGTACGAGAACAAAGAATCATTTACTTGCATGTGGCCCAACTATCACCTGTTTGCATACCAGGATCCGTGGAATCACCTTTCTAGTCCAGGATAGCAGAGTTAACCTGATTATTGAATTTAAAGAAGAATAATACAAGCATCATGCCTCTATTAAAGCAACCAAATATCTGAAACCACAAAGAATGAGGTAAAAATTGATGCTAAAACTCAAGGACTACATTTACGTAGAGAATGCTAACAACATTCTTAAGAGTAAATGAAAAGGTATCTTCTATTATCGCGGTCACCTCTCCATAAATCAGTGGACAACTTCTCTGTTTGAAGGAAAAATTACATTGCATCCAGTCTACAAAAATTTGTGTTTGCATGCAGTGTATGAACTTATCTCTGTATTCATAGTGCCGATCACCAGTAACCAATAGATGTCTTGATTCTGATTGTACTGTTTATCATTGGTATAATGAAGTGATAAAAGAATGATACGCTAAGCTATTCCCCCTGCAACCAATGTAGCATCCTGAACTGATAATTTGTCATTTATGTGTGTACTAGGACACAGACCAGAAAATAGTCAAGCTTTTTCTACTCCAATTTCGCTGCTGTTAACAAGAGAAAGCAATTCAATATCATTTGTTTTAACCTCATGAGTTTTCGTGTTTCCATTTTCTACTAAAATGTCGGCTGGAAGAACTGTAGAATGTTGATCAATATTCGGCACAAGAAATAGAAACGTCAATGGCAATAATCTCATCATATTGCGGATCAATATTGCTCCCCAGAGATTAGTGAAATCTTTTCGGGTAACTCTCAAGATGTGAAGTAGTAAGCCACCACCCCATGATGATGTTAGCAAGCCGGCATTATCAATGGACATAAGCAATGCAAAAAATGTGCCTTCTATGCCAGGGGGACATAACTTGGAGCTGAGAACAAGAAGTGGCATCCATTTGAGATTGCCAATCAATTGAGACACACTCTCGTCAATCACAACAAGGAAATAATCTGGTATGCCAACTCTCAAGTTTAAACGCAATACCAGAACTAAATCCAGCATTCCAGCAATACCAGAAAGCAATTGACACCAGAAGAGCACGCTACGAAAAGGACAGTCCTTCAACAGATTCTGGTAGAGCAGCACTCCGAGAAGAGAACCAACGGAGCCAACTGACAAAATGAAGCCAACTGTTTCCTGCATCAAAAAAGAAAGTATTAATTTTGGTTTAGGCGATCCCAATTGCATTAAATTGTTGTTCCTATGATATACCTGGGAGAAAGATGGGCCCGCATTTTTATCGGTATACCAATAAAACATTCCTTCTTGGATTTTCAAGCTTAAGGCAAATGAGAAGTACATATATAAACATGGCCTCCAGACATTTGGGTATTTTAATGTGCTCCACATACTTCGGGTAGCTTGAAGAAACTTCTCATGGACCTGATCAGAGCAGAAAGTTCAGAGAATTGCACATGCTGAGAGAAAAGCAAAAGGACTGTTAGTTGTTCTAAAGCTGAAAAGCAAAGTTCACCTGCCCATAAACGAAGTTCGGTATACGCCACTCCTTTAGCACTATTCCAACTGAAAATACCAGTGCAGCAGGGACACTTAACAGACCCAGTACCCCCTTTAAAAATGAGATAGAAATATGTTTAAGTGTTAGTGAAATTTTGAATTTTTGAATCAATTGGTGAGCATCAAACTTTATAATGGTACAACAAATAATTTGATCCAAATTTCATTAATTAAGGAGGCTCATTGCTGCAAAAAAATTACCAGTTATGAAATTAAGAAGCTAACCTGAGGTCCAATGGCATGAACAAGCAGGCCACTAATGGAGAACCCCAGAAGCCTTCCAATTGATGCATTTAATCCACACAAGCTCTGCATGTCAGCAGCAAGTGTAGGATGACTTATACTGTTTTGTGCAACACAAGCATCAATAGTTACATCTGATATAGCCACTCCAGCACTGCCTGCAGTCAGCGCTAGTATCGCAAAAAGGACATGAAGCTTTTTGTGCAGTGAAAGTATAAGCATAGAGATCACTCCCAACAGACCTGGAATAAAATGTCCATGATAATCAGAACAAAGGTCCGCTAGCGATAGCAAGGACAATGGTGGGAGTGAATCAAATCAGTTAGAGAAACAATTAAATATTAAGGATATCATATTCAGACAACAAATGGGTAAAGGGGGTGAGCAGTTCAAAAGTAAGGAAATAGAATGAAATGGTTATAGTTATAAACAATGTACACAAGCAAGAAAAAAAAACAAAAAAGAGGTGTGGAGAGATTAGAATTTAGAAATCATTTGTAATGAAGGTGATAAAATAGCAGGTCATTTAGTTGTGACAAAATAAAATGCCCATTGTCACTAACAGGAGCCAAAGGAACTATAGGATCACCAGATTCAAACTGAAGGATAAAACCTATTTTAAATTAATGAATACTAATATACAAAACTGGATGTTTATTGGACACTTAGAGGCATTCTGCATGGAATTATTTCATACCCTGGGCAGGTATTTACCCTCTTAAATTCATGAGTTCAAGGAGTATTGGTGCTTAAAAGAAAAACCAAAAAATAGCTTATCCATAATTGTTTAGGTGTCATCAGTCAAGTAGTGTAGAAAGGAATAAGAATATCTCCTCCACTAATTTCTTTTATGATTTCAAAAGGTTCTATGAATTATTTGATGCAATACAATGTGGATAAAAGTTCTCCAATAACTTCATTTGTAAAGTAGGCTCAGATCCCGTGAATCTCTCCTTCCCCTTTCTTGCCTGTTTTCTCTAATAATCAAGCAAATGCCTTACATCACAAGAAGCTCTTTATGAAAATAGTGCCTGGTATATTCCTTTGTAATTGTGGAGTCTATTCATTCGTCACATTCTATAACTACATGTGCCATATGAGATAAAACTCAAAATCAAAACAGATAATGCAAGGGGAATTCAATCTGCATAATTCTCACATGTTCTTTTATCAAATTATCAAGCAGATGCTTTCCATCCGAGCAATGCCAATATGCAATCTGTCCGTCAAAACGAAACAGGATAGCAATGACCTTAATTAACATGATCAGGCCAATCCAATCAACAAGAGTTACGTAGTACATCCATTTCTATAAAAGGTTGTCATTGTCTTTTTCTCTTCCTAATTAGTAAGCAAACACCTTCCATCTATAACATGATAAGAATATCCAAGCTATGCAAATCAAAAGAATTCATTTCTTCAGGGTTGCAGGAATTGTTATGTGTGCATGAAAGAAAAATGCAAACAGATCTGGCAATATTGAAGATGAAGCTTGCCTGATAGAATGAAATATGGCCGCCTCCGATACCCGGCCACTGGAAGCACATCAGTGAGAAGACCCCACAATGGCTTAACAATCCATGGAAGAGAAGCTATTCCCTGATACACCTGTGCCTCCGATGGCTGCACCATCTGAACATCCTTCCAGTAATAATCAGAAGCAACCCGCGAAATAGCTCCACCAAATCCTTGGCTAATCCCATACACAGTGACAACCCCAAACACAAAGCTCCAGTGTGTCTCATCCGCGAGCATCAAGAACCAATGCACAGGTGAAGAAAGTGAAGCACAAAGCCACCCTTCTGCCTTAGCTCCACTCTCCTCTGAGTCCTGTCTAACAAGACTTACTGCCTCCCCTTCCTCAGCTCTCTCCTCATCCACTGAAGCTTGAGAAGTTGGTGCAGATTCCATGGATTCTCACTGAGATTTCTTTCACAAATTCAAGCTTTGCTCTAAAAGGAAAAAAAATTGGATCCAAACACTTCGAACTCAGAGATTTGTAGAAAAGAAGGCAGCTTGCGTAGTTGAGCTCTTACGAAATCACATAAAAATTGAATTTTTAGCTAAAGAACTGGAGATTTGTCATCAATGCGAACACCAATATCACAAGTGAAACAGGATTACTTACAAATACCATCTTTGGATTCAAGCCTTCCCAATTTGAACCAAAGAGAGTCACTGGATCTCTCCTTTTTCTGTGCTGATCTCAAATCACATAAAGGACAAATCTTTAAGCCAAAAAAAATACGGATTTTTCACCAAACCATCAATGCTTCTCTTCTTTGGATCTAATCCAAAAAAGAAAAAGAAATTATGGAAAAGAAAGATGTAATTTTGATGAAGATCCAGGCAAAAGACAAGAAATCCAAGGAGAGTTTTTCTCACAAAACAAGGAAGCGAAGGACATGAAAACGTTGAAGAAATGGTCTATGAGAGAGAAACAGAGTCCAAAGCTCGTAAATTATAATGGAATTGACCATTAAAACCATTTATTACATTTACATCCCTAAACTATTTATAAACCCTAAAACATCCCTAATTTTCCATTAAAAAAAAAAGAAGTCCTTATAAAGGAATATTTTTATTTGTGTTTTGATAAACTTCATCCTAAGTCGATGGTTCAAATATTTCCCAATTCATTATCAACAAAATTATTTTTTCCCAGATATATATATATAATTCCTTTAAAAAGCACACTCACAAGAAGAAGAACTGTTGGAATTATGAAAAGACAAGGGATGTTATTGCACTGAACCAATGCGGGGCAAGATCGGTAGTACGTTAGCATGTCCACGTGGCATAATATGATTAGATCCAGGACCTTTTGCTGGGTTTACGGCACATGTTTGTCTGGGGATTCGTACAGCGTGGGCTTTGGGTATCTTTTTCGTAGATTTGGGCTGGGCCTACAACTTATTATTGGGCCAAGCCCTCATAATGACGACAAAATTATTCTTTGAGATCTCCACCAACACACCAACCCTAATTTCAAAATTTAGAGTTTTTTTTTTTTGCGTTTTTGCATCTGAGACCTCGGAAAAGTATAAATTTGCTTGTATTGTATTATATTATTGGGAACATGGAATGTTGGAAACGGAATGCAATATCGTTATATACAAAACACTTCAGTTCATTTTTATTTTGTTGCAGTCTTGTGGATTGTTATGTACAAACATGAAAAACATCAAAGGGTTTTTATTAAAAAAAATTTGTCTAATATATATTTGTTAATAAACCAAATATCATGTATGTCTCTTAAAATTCAATTTGTTTATATGTATACCGCTATATCACACCTAGTTTAGGAATGTAAATAAAAGTCTATTTTACTATTATAAAAATAATTTTTATATAGTTTATGATATATTTTTTATAGTGTGTGGAGTGGAGGAATATATATATATATATATACAAATAAATTTAATTTTAAGTAGTATACATAATATTTTATTTATTAAGAAATGTATATGTCTTGTTTTTGTTTTTTAGAGATATATAAACAAAAAAAAACAAAAATTACTTTTTCTTTTTGTGTATGCAAGCATAAAAAAAATATTTATTCATATATAGCCAGTGTTGATATTGCCCAACAATAAGGCACAGAAGTCTTATATAAGAGGTTAAGAGTTCAAATGCCCCTCTTTGCGTAATAAACTGTGCAGATAGTGATTTATTTATATATTTTGTCAATATATATATATATATATAAAAGAAATAGCTTTTATACTCTTTTGTTACTTCTAAACATTTCAGCCTTTTATATATGCCTTTGGGCTACATCTTTATAGCTCTTTACATTATCTTATATGATTATTGCATTTGCTTATTTACTTGTTTTTAAAAAGTAATTGCATTCATTCCCATAATAATAGAGACATATTTTCTTAGAATTGAAATTTCAAGGTACTTAAGTCTGTCCTTTACAGTGTAGGTTAATGATTTGGTGCAGTAATTAATGGTTAGCTAGGAATATGGATGTGCATATGATAATCTTAATTTTATATGGTATATATGTGAAATTTATATTGTTGCATGGATGGGGCTAAGTTGGGGTGTCAATGGAGCCTGAATCAAAGCAAAATAAAAGGTACCAGTTATAACAACAACAACAACAACAACAGCAATAATAAGTAGTAGTACTTTGGTTTTGTGTTATTTTAATTATTTTCTTTTTTTCAACATGGTTATTGACCATAAAAAATTAATTAATAAATAAGAAATTAAAATTCAAAAAGGAGCAAAAGATTGGAAAACTTGGAATTAAATTAAATTTTAAAATCAAGATTTGTTTAAAGTGAAGGACAATGATGCTTTATATACTGCTGATAAATGTTTGATTATTTTTGTCTTAATATTTGTATGGTGGAAAACTTTGCCTTGTTGAGTGCAAGCAATAATAATATTACTAATTATGACAACAATGTCAGCAAAAATTTTTAAATAATTTTTTTTGTTTTTATAAATATGGACAAATGGCAAACTCTTAACTATTGTGCCAAAAAAAATTAGATTTTTTTTTTAACTCTATGTTTATTTAGACTCAATGCAACTTAAGCTATTAAGTCACGTCTCTAGTTTTTATGTTCATATTAATAGTTTAAAAGCCATAAAAAGTTATATCAAGCCGACAAATCCAAAATATAATATGTTCTTCATTATGCATGCATAGTTTGTGTTTTAAAATATTTTTTTAGAAAAAACATGCTTGGAAATGAAAAGGGTAAGGAAGGTTAATTATTCATCTTAATATTGATAGTTTTTTATGTTGAACTCCATGAAGCTAATTGAGAGCTATTACGTACCATGACATTTTATATTTAATATTCCCTCTCTCAAGTTATGTTTAATCTTTCCATTCTATATATTTGTTTAATATTATAATTAAATAACGTTAATTTACCAAATATTAATTAATTAATGCTCCAAGGAATTAACCATATATATATATATATATATATAATCTTAACACGGCACTCATGATATGTACATCCATCAACAACACATCTCAAGCACAAAAAAGAAAACAAACAAAGTCAAATTAAAAAAAAAAATTACAAAAAATAGCTAAAATATGTTGTTTCTAATTTTTTAAAAAATAAGTTTAGCTTGAAAATTAAACCATTTACTCTAGAAAGAAGCCAGGGAAGGAAACTTATCCCAAAACCTGTGGCTCAGAGCCATGCATGTAATGTTATTTTATTTTATTTTATCCTTTTCAATTTCAAAACAAAAATATTAATCTCAAAACTAACTAAACATTCCAAACTCCAAATATATATTGACCAAAATAAAGACTAAAAACACTAATAGCAAGCATACAAAATACATGCCTTAACCACAAGCCATGAGAGATCAGCTTTTGAGGAATGAAAGGCCCCTATTCTTCTCACCCTCTCTCTCTCTCTCTTCTCTTTCTCTTTCTCTTTCTCTTTAATTTCTCTGTGTGTGTGTGTGTGTGTGTGTGTGTGTGTGTGTGTGTAGTTCTCTCCTTGTCTATCTCTCTCTATGTTTCCAAGAAGGACATCCATATAACCTTATCTCCTCTATCCTCTACCCTTATCCCACATACCACACTCCTCCTTAATACCAAACAAACTCTTCTCCTCCTCTCTTGTCCTTCTTCTTTATCTTCTTGTTTCAAACTCCCATCATCTTCTCACCAACTCTTCTTCTTCTTCTTCTTCTTCTTCTTCTTATTCTTAATAAATATTAATAATTGTTTTTTCCTTATGTAAATTAGTTACATCTTCTCTCTTTCCTTTTAGTCTCTTCTCCTCATTTGTGGCTCAAAGTGTGTGTGTTAATTTCTAGCTCTTTGATACAAAAAGATGGCTCCCAAAGCTGGCAAAGCAAAGCCTCACAAGCCCAAGGGAGAGAAGAAGAAGAAAGAAGAGAAAGGTCTTGTGTTTTTTCCTGTTCTTTCTCTCTCTCTCTCATTAGATAAATCTTTTTTAACTTATTTCTCTCTCGAACTAATTTTTCACCTCTTTTTTTTCATTTTTATGCAGTTTTACCCACTGCTGTAGATATTACCGTTGAGACACCAGACTACACCCAACTCACACTCAAGGTAAATAAGGAAACATGTTGAGAAACGAGGAATGGAGTTGGGTTCGGGATTCGTTTCTCCTTGCATGGGGGGTACGTGTACTAGATTGTCAGCATGGCTAATGTAGTAATGTTTCATTTATTTATAATCTCCAGGGAATATCAACGGATAGGATTCTTGACATCCGGAAGCTGCTAACCGTCCACGTGGATACTTGCCATCTCACCAACTACTCCCTCTCTCATGAGGTTTGTAATCGTCTGGCCCCACATTGGAGGACACTTGCTGATCTTTGGGTGACCTTGCACTGAAAATGCTGTTCATCTTTGCACAGGTGCGCGGGCTGCGGCTAAAAGACAACGTGGAAATCATGGCGTTGAAGCCCTGCCACGTCACCATCGTCGATGGTAAGATATGGGCGTCCCCTGTTCTCTTGAATTGTTGTACTCTGGATCTCAGCCGTTCATTAATTAGTTCCTCGTTTCAAATTCGAACTTAGGATGCATTTTTAGGATTATAAATGAAGTAGTTCTACAACTTTCAAAATTTCAGGCATTGTTATTTTTTAAAATTATTTTTCACAAATTTATTGTTAACTAATTCATGGGATGAGTGTGGGACGAAAAATCTCAAATTCCCTCCTCCACGGGGATCGGGATGGAGGAATAAATTATTTTGGTCCCCTATAATGGGACAAAGAGGTTGCTCTCCCACGGGATATCCATTTCAAAATGCTATATAAAATAAAATAAATTATATGGATTAAAATAATTAAAAAACACTTATGGTGTTTATTATATATTATATGTAATATAAATATATAATACAACAATGAATTTATGCCTTAAATTATTGAATTTTTTTTTTATAAAAAATAGGTTGGGAGGCTAGGATGTGGAGTGGGGACTTCCTCCACTCTGGTTTCTCAACAAAGGAGAGAGGGTTCAAAATCTCATATTTTGGAAATAAAAAAATAAAAAAAAAACTGTGAATAATTTGTTATATATATATTGGAAATTTTCAAATTTGAGCGGGAAACTTTTAGTTGTTAAAATGCATCGCGAGTACAACGTAACGGATCTCCCCGCCATTAATGGCAGAGGAGTACACGGAGGAGCTCGCAGTCGCCCATGTCCGCCGCCTCCTTGACATCGTTGCTTGCACCACCGCCTTCACCTCCAAGAATGGCTCCTCGAGGCCCGGCTCCTCGCCTAAAGATCCTGATTGCCACGCTGGAGGGGCAGCGGAATCGGCCCCTAAAGCTTCTAGCAAATCTCCTCGATCGCCGACCGCTGCCTCCTCCTGTGGCGCTACCGGCGGTGTTGGTGGGCAAAAGGATGAGCCCATGTATCCACCTCCGAAGCTCGGCCAGTTCTATGATTTCTTCTCGTTTGCGCATCTATCTCCTCCGTTCCAATGTGAGATTATGTTTTTAATTTTCCTTTTCTTTTAATTATTATTATTATTATTATTATTTTTTTTTTTTGGGAAAATGGGGACAATTTGGATTTCTTTTTATGGGGTTTTGGTTTTTTGTTTGTTTGTTTGTTTTTCGGTGCAGATATAAGAAGGTCTTCGAAGCCATTCGTGGAGGATAAGAGGGAGGATGATTTATTTCAGATTGATGTGGGTCTTTTTCTATTTTTACTTCTAAAGTGTATTTTTTTTTTTCAGTATGAAATTGTTGAAATGAGTCATCTTTGGTTCACCCTTTCTTTTGCTTATTTGTTAAAGTTCAAATTTTGGTCCATTTGAAAAATGGTCACAGTATCTCTTTTCTATTTGTTCAGTTGAGAAGATACATGTCGATTTCATGTTTTGTTTATTTATTGAAGTTTTATTTTTGTTTAAGTTTGATATGAATCCATGAAGGAGGTTGATTGAATTTTCTTGCTCAAAATCTCCTTTGCAAAAGGTTTTACTTTCAATGTTCCATGAGATATTTCTTCTGTTGGGTTTTAAGTTGTAAATTTCTATTTTTTTGTTGTGGATTCATATCAATATATCAGAATGGGCCTTTTTGTTTATTTATTTATTATTTTTTTATTTGTATTATATTCATCTGAACTAACTGATTGAGAGAGGCTTGACATTGTGGGCAGGTAAGGATTTGTAATGGGAAGCCGGTAACAATTGTGGCTTCTCGACAAGGATTCTATCCTGCTGGAAAACGTTCTCTTCTTAGCCACTCTCTGGTTGGCTTGCTGCAACAGATCAGCCGAGCATTTGATGGTGTGAGTGCTCCTTTTCACAACTTAGAATCTCAGGAATTAAATCCAAACTGAGAGAAGTGGTCAATTTTTTTTTTTTTTTAATTTTTATATTATAGCTATTGCTTCTCTATAACTATACAATCTTGTTTTCAGAATCATAACATCCTGCCTTTAGAGTTGATATGTGTATCATTTGCCCCATTGCTACAGCTAACAGTGTAGCTGTGAACTTATAATTATGTATGTTTCTTCTCATAATGTTCTTTAAGAAGAATCAAAATATTCAAATGATCTCTATTTTCTTTTATTTATTTAAACCCATGTGCTAGAAATGCTGCTATTATATTTTCATTTTTTCAATCCGTGAATGTTTTTAACCTTTAATTGATTTTGTATGCAGGCTTATAAAGCTCTCATGAAAGCTTTCACTGAGCACAACAAGGTGACTTTCTGTACATGCTTTACTGGTGATGTTAAAATGAAAGAAATCTTGCTTTCTTGAAGAACTCTGAATTCACAGTTTCATATTTCGTTAGCATATATCAATGAGGTTGAGGTTCTCTGCAGAAAGCTTAAATAAGTTTAAAAAAAAATGTAAGGCCAATATTTGGCAGTTTATATATTTCTTTACTTCTTGATCCATAGGCAAATAATTGCAATAATTTCTCTTAGGCCATATTAATTACCTACTTCTTTAAAAGTGTTTAGAATGCGTCTAGCCTCTAAATTCACTTCAAGTTTGGTGTAACATATCATTTTCAGTTTGGGAATCTTCCATATGGCTTCCGAGCAAATACATGGGTAGTTCCTCCTCTGCCTGCAGATTCTCCATCAATTTTCCCACCTCTTCCGATAGAGGATGAAAACTGGGGAGGTAGTGGTGGTGGACAAGGAAAAGATGGGAAACATGATAAGAGGCAATGGGCCAGGGACTTCTCTATTCTAGCTGCAATGCCTTGTAAAACTGCCGAGGAGAGACAAATCCGTGATAGGAAGGCATTTCTTGTTCATAGTCTTTTTGTTGATGTTGCTGTTTTTAAGGCTGTTGGGGTTATTCAGAATCTTGTTTGCCAAGAAGGATCAAATGAACAGCCACATGGTCCCTCTAGTGTAGTTCCATGTGAGCAAGTTGGGGAACTAAATATTGTAGTTACACGAGATGCAGCAGATGCAAGTGCTAAATTGGATGTTAAAATCGATGGGAGTCAGGCTTCTGGAATGTCTAATGAAGAACTTGCTCAAAGAAACTTACTGAAAGGGATAACAGCTGATGAGAGTGCCACCGTTCATGTAAGAAGTAAATCTTTTCCATTTTAAATCATACACACATTCATTTGAAGGCTCTTCCTATTTACTTGTTGAACACTGAAGCATTGTAGCTATACAGGATACTGCTACTCTTGGCGTGGTAGTTGTTAGGCATTGTGGTTATACCGCTGTTGTGAGCGTCCCTACAGATGTTGGATTGGTAGGAGTTCCTGTAACACTGCAAGATATTGATATAGAAGATCAGCCTGATGGTGGGAGCAATGCCTTAAACGTCAACAGGTAATCACCTGGAAGAACTTAATTATCATATTACTGGTATCTTCCCTTTAGGCTCTTTATGTTTCATTATAAGTTCATCAACAGGTAGCAATAAGTTTGGTGTCAATTAGGAGATGATCTCTCAAGTTTGTTCTAATGATTAGTGATGCTTATTGAAAAATCTTTATTTGTCTCTATGTTTCAGCTTGAGAATGTTGTTGCATAAGTCATCCTCTCAATCATCCAATTCATCTCGTACAAATTGTATGGATGATGAAGATTTGCAGCCTGGTAGGTCTCTTGTACGAAAAATATTAGCAGATAGTTTGATGAAATTAGAAGAAGCAGCTCCGAAGCAGAGAAACTCAATTCGGTGGGAGCTTGGAGCATGTTGGGTGCAGCATTTGCAAAATCAAGATAAGGGGAAAACTGAACCCAAGAAAAGTGAAGAGACCAAAGTTGAGCCAGCTGTTAAAGGTCTTGGAAAACAATTCGGGCAGCTAAAAGAGATTAAGAAAAAAACAGATGACAAGGGTGTTAAGACTGATCCCAGAGGAAAGGAAAATTCATCTTGTAATGGTTCTGTTGCAAGCAAGAATCACTTGATAAAAGTTTCAGATTCAAAAGAGTTGGATAAACAAAGTGTGGATAAGGAATCGGTGTTGCTGAAGTTGCTTCCTGAAGCTGCATTCTTGCGACTGAAAGAATCTGAAACTGGACTACATCTTAAGGTTTGACCTGCTCCTTCATGCTAATTTCGAGCATTTTGCATTTTCATTTCAAAGTTCTGATTCTGCATGCTGTTGAGAGTCTTGCGACCTTAGTCATAGCAACTGATAAGCTTGTGATGGGTCCCTGTTAATTTGGATATGATTAATTATCTGGAGTTTGGAATTTAGTCATGCTCTGGTCCCTTGAGCCGTTCCTGTTCATACACATATTATGTATCTACAGAAGTCAAATGTTTATTTAGTTGGAGGCCTGATTCTAGTACATGCAAGCCAAACATATCATCCAAGAGCAATAGGAGACCAAAGTTACATATTCAAGTTTAAACTTACTATATTAACCAGTGCGAGACTATTATTTACTCCAATAAATTCACCAGGATTATTTCTTCAGTTCATCTCTAGGTCCTTTTAAGAGACTAGAAATTCAGTTTTTGAAAGGTATATCTTCTTCAGGCTTTTCTGTCACCCACTTAAGCTTGTTCCGGCTAGAGCTATGTAAATTATTCAATTTTGTTCTTCACCTTGTCTAATTTCATTTTACCAACAGTCACCCGATGAATTGATCGAAATGGCATATAAGTTTTATGAAGACACAGCCTTGCCGAAGCTGGTAAGTGTGCTTAATCAGTCATCTTGTTGATGTCATTATTTATTGCAATTGTACGTTGTGACTTACTGTATGTTGTGGATACTGTGAATTATATCAGGTAGCAGATTTTGGTTCACTTGAACTTTCTCCTGTTGATGGGAGGACATTGACAGATTTTATGCATACTAGGGGTCTGCAAATGCGTTCATTGGGATCTGTTGTAAGTTAATAAATATAAGACAATTGTTTGATTGTTTCACATTCAATTGAAAACATCATGAAGGAGATAATATACATGTTAGAGCCCTCTCTTATGTCTCTCTGTACATCATACCAGGTTGAACTTGCAGACAAGCTCCCACATGTGCAGTCCCTTTGTATTCATGAAATGATAGTTCGCGCATTCAAGCATATATTGCAAGCTGTTATAGCAGCTGTTGATGACATAGAAGAAATGGCTGGATCAGTTGTATCATGTTTAAATGTATTGCTGGGATCTTTGCCTGGAGAAGCTGCAGACAAAGACTTAGCTAATGATGCATTGCTGAAATGCAAATGGTTGGAAATCTTCCTTCTAAAAAGATTTGGGTGGAGATGGAAGGAAGAAAATTCCTGTGATTTGCGAAAATTTGCTATACTTCGTGGTCTTTGCCACAAGGTGCTGCACGTAGCTATGATATGCTGTTTAAAGGAAAAAGGTTTCATATTTGTTTGCATATGAAGTTAGCTTGTTTCACAATGCAGGTGGGACTTGAACTTGTTCCTAGGGACTATGATATGGATTCCCCATCTCCTTTCCTGAAGTCCGATGTTATCAGCTTGGTTCCTGTATACAAAGTAACAGCTAGTTTTGCTTAGTAAACTGGAGTTAAATTTTGACTGGTTTTTTTCTACACTTTAATCCTGGTTTTGGCATTGCAGCATGTGGCATGCTCATCTGCAGATGGTCGCACTCTGCTGGAATCATCCAAAACCTCTCTGGACAAAGGAAAACTAGAGGATGCTGTCAACTATGGCACAAAGGTCTGAATGTTTTCAAAGATTGTTCATAAGAAGATGTATTGAGATTTCTTCATTGGAATGATCAAGAAGCACTGATATTTTTTTCTTAAAAAAAAAATTGAAGGCACTTTCCAAGCTTGTGGGAGTCTGTGGTCCTTACCATCGAATGACTGCAGGAGCATATAGCCTTTTGGCTGTTGTACTCTACCATACAGGAGACTTTAACCAGGTACATGTCGTCAAACCAGGGCAGACTGAAATTTTTGCTAGGACTTATCCAGCCACATGATCAAAACCTTTTGTGCCTCTTCTTGATTGGTGAAAACTTGAAAAACAAGAATGAGTGTAGGAATTATAATTTTATTGTAATGCATAGGAGTAACCAAGGTCTATTCTGTGTATTACATGGTTGTTATTTTTGTTATTCCTAGTCATAATTATCTAAAATAGCTTGAACAACACAACTGCTGCTCATCAAGGTGGAATTGTAATTCTAAAAATGGTGGGAATATATAAGTTTGAACAGAGTTTTGTTTGCCAGTTAAATGAGGCCTGTAGTCTTTGTAATGTACTTTTATATCTAATTGTATATGTGATTTGAGCAGGCAACTATCTACCAACAAAAAGCTTTGGATATCAATGAGAGGGAGCTTGGTCTTGATCATCCAGATACAATGAAAAGCTATGGTGATCTTGCTGTTTTTTATTATCGGCTTCAACATACTGAACTGGCTCTGAAGTAAGTAATGCTTCCTAAATTATTTCTTAGTTGTACCATCTAAATGACTTCTTTTCATAAGGTACTGACCAAAGTCTGTGTAGATTTTAAATAATGATCATCTATGACAATCCCTTTCTCATATCTTGATTAATAAACTATGACACATCATGCCATAGACTATCAGATCTGTTCTTCTCAGTTCATTTCTTCTTCTCAATAAATCTGAGGTGTTAGATTTGGGTCCTTACAAAGCTGTTATAACTCTTATGCATGCTCTGTTTTCATGATAAGGTAAAATTCATGGTTATCCATTTATCCTATTCCTAGGTATGTTAATCGTGCTCTATACCTTTTACACTTGACTTGTGGACCATCACACCCTAACACTGCCGCTACTTACATAAATGTGGCAATGATGGAAGAAGGGCTGGGAAATGTCCATGTTGCTCTTAGATACCTACATGAGGCCCTTAAGTGCAACCAAAGACTTCTTGGTGCAGATCACATACAGGTCTGTTTCTGTTTATCTGTCAATCTGTCAGTACTGATTTCATGCCATACAAAGCTCATACATACGTGTAAAATCATTTTGGCTTTTCTTATTTGGCAGACTGCAGCCAGTTATCATGCAATTGCCATTGCACTATCTCTGATGGAGGCCTACACTCTAAGTGTTCAGCATGAACAAACCACTCTGCGTATACTTCAGGCAAAACTGGGATCAGAAGATCTCCGCACACAGGTAAACATATTGAATGCTTTGGATGGTGATTGTACCTGTATCTGTTCCCCTACCTTTTGTAATTGGAATATATTGGAATTCTTATACGAATGGCATGAATCTCATTCAGGATGCTGCTGCATGGCTTGAGTACTTTGAGTCAAAGGCACTAGAGCAACAGGAAGCTGCACGAAATGGTACTCCAAAACCAGATGCTTCCATTGCTAGTAAAGGCCATTTGAGGTATGGACAAAATTTACTTCAAGATAGAAATTACCAAAGTTAGTCTCATAGAATGTGATACCCAACCCTGATTCTTATTATGTTTAGAATTGCATATATGGGATGAATTAAATGGTCTCATATCGCTAAGAGAGAAATATTACATGTTTAAAAATATGACTTGGACATGAACACGAGAGGAGACATTTTTTGTGGGACAATGCTGTGATGTCTGGTAGGAGCCTGCCTGAAATAAATAATTCCTCACTCACATGTTTTGGACCTTTGAGTTACAGAATGATTGCATGAGCAATGTATTGCACATTAATGTTGTATGACAACATGTTTATAATTTAGTGT
Organism: Dioscorea cayenensis subsp. rotundata; assembly: GCF_009730915.1. NCBI lineage: Eukaryota > Viridiplantae > Streptophyta > Magnoliopsida > Dioscoreales > Dioscoreaceae > Dioscorea > Dioscorea cayenensis. The sequence goes on from NC_052478.1 coordinate 4,404,350, forward strand.
TTATAAAGAACATAATAAGATCTTGTTTAATTTCAACTTTCCTCTGTTTTATGTCCTGTGTTTTAAAATCTTAACCAACACATTTTTGCCTGTCTGTTATGTCACTTGCTCTGTTGAGCCAGCGTGTCAGATCTTTTGGATTATATCAATCCTGATGCCGAGCTTAAAGCAAGAGAAATGCAAAGGAAACAGGCCCGTGCAAAGGTATTAGTTGCTTCCTAGAATTACGCATGAGAACATGAAATTTTTCTGTTTTTCTTTGGAAATTCATACCTATCTTCCTTGTTTATAATAGATCAAAGGCAGAATGGGTCAAAACCAATGGGAGACAGTTGAGGATGATGACCAAAAAGATGCACCTCCAGTTTCAGATTACTCGTGGAAAGAGAACTCTACTAGTGATAAAGAGAACAATAACCAAACTCAACCCATCGAATCTAAAGATGACATGCCCTCATCTGCAGCACTTCATTTTTCTACTTTGAATGCAGTAGAAGATGATGTTGCCCAAGGTGACACATCTGATGAAGGATGGCAAGAAGCTGTCCCAAAAAGCCGATCCCTTTCATCCCGCAAGTCTTCTGGTTCAAGGAGACCAAGCCTCGCAAAACTTAATACAAATGCAATAAACAACGGAGACAGTGCTCGATATCGAGGAAGATCTTCGCCCAGTTTTTCTCCCTCTAGGACATCATCACCTAATGAAGCTGTTCCGGCTAGTAGTGCTCCTAGTCCTATATCAAAGAAACTTTTGAAGAGTTCAAGCTTCAGTCCAAAACCGGCCACCCCTACTGCTGTTTCATCGGGTAACATTGAGAAGTCTTCAGTCATCAAATCAGCTTCTTCTAGCCCTGCTCCGTCACCGAGTTCAGTCAGTGTTCCTTCAACAAGGAAAAATTTATCATACAAAGAAGTTGCATTGGCCCCACCAGGAACCATAGTGAAAGCCGTTGAAGAACAAGTTCCCAAAGAATCAGCAGCTGAGGAACCAACTCCCACTCAACAGATTGTAGTGAATCCTTCTGACGTAGAGAAAACAGATACATTGACTACTGAAGAGGATAAGGATTCTAAACATGTTATTCCTGAGAAAGGAGATTCGGATACAAAAAATATTACAGTAACAGAAGTACAGTCACCAAAGACAGAGAATGTTACTTCATGCGAGAATGTGGTAGCCACTGTTGAATGCAACATTAAAGAAGAAAGCAAGGAAGTTTCATCTGTTGTAGAATATGCAGAAATAGCCAAAAAAACAGAAAATGAAGGCAAGGAAAGTGAACCAGCTTCATCTGCTTCAGAAGAGCCTACTTCTGATTCTGTGGAGGAAGGTTCAAAATTAGGAAATGGAACATCAGAGCAGATGTCTAGTGAAGTTGAAACTGCAAAACCACCATTACTGGTACAAGGTGAAAAACAAGAAGCTGTCGAGATTGCCAAGGAACCAAGCAAGAAATTGTCGGCATCAGCGCCTCCATTCAATCCATCTATGATACCCGTCTTTAGCTCAGTTATAGTGCCTGCCTTTAAAGAGCATGGAGGGATCTTACCTCCACCATTAAACACCCCTCCAATGCCTGTATTGCATCCAGTGCGCAAGACTCCTCATCAATCTGCTACTGCCCGGGTTCCTTATGGTCCTCGACTATCTAGTGGATACAACAGGTCTGGAAATCGGGTTCCAAGAAACAAGCCTGGATTTCAGAATGGTGACATCACTATAGTGGATGCAAACTGCTTCAGTCCTAGAATAATGAATCCAAATGCAGCAGAGTTTGTGCCTGGACAGCCATGGTCACCTAATGGTCATCCAGTTTCACCAAATGGCCAACCAGGATCACCGAATGCCGATTCACCATCCCAACACAGTTGCCCAGAATCACCAAGCAGTTTTGCAGCATCATTGCCTACATCTGTTCCAGTGGAAGCTTGTGAAGCTACTCAAGTTTCAGTCCAAGATGATGATGACATTGAGAAACCATCCAAAGAAATGAAGGATGAGAATAAAGCTGAGCAGGTTGAGCAAGCTGAACAAATCAAGGATGCTGAACTTGAAAATGACTGTAATAATGATTCTTCTGAAGATAATATAGAGGTGTCAGTGGAAGCATCTGAGCCACCAAAAGTTGTGGAAAATCCTAGCAAATGCTGGGCAGATTACAGTGATGGAGAAGCTGAGATCGTTGAGGTATCCAGCTGAGTGACAAATGAACAAAACCATGAATTATCTAACTGATAAAAGGAAATCTATGAGACAGGAATTGAGGAAATTTGTTGGACAATGGAAAAGTTGAGATTTTTTGTTGTTTATTACTATTATTATTTTTTGGAGTAGATTGGCATATTTCCCTGATCTCTCTACCACTTCCAAGAAAAAGAAACAAGTTCCAGAGAATCCATTTCCAGAGCTTTTGCTGTGTACCATGACACTGAAGAGCAAGACTGTATTGAAGTAGCCTGCTTGCAGTTAATTCAGGTTCTCGTCTTTCCTTGTTTGAATTGATCTTTTTGAGCATCTTTCGAACATTTGTCGACGTTAAAGCTTATATTGGAGTTGTTTTTTCCCTGATTTGTTAACCTGTTTAAGGATTGCTTAATATCTGTAAAACTAGACGTCTTGTATGTATTGGCACTACCTTGTGTGAGAAATGATAAATGTATATTGGACGGCGAATCAAAACTATGGACTCATTTACACTGTCTCTTCTTATAAGAATATAAATCAATCATAGAACATTGTTTTATTAGTTTTCTTAAGTGAACATCTGACCATATTTATGTCACTTTGCACCATGAAACTTCTGTTTGCCTGCATTTGTGTTGTGCTTTGTGTTAGATGTGTATGCATACCTGTATGTATATTAGGTGTATATATGCCTGTATATGTACATGAGGTATACTTGTATTGTTGGTTGCCTATATGTAGACCTAAAGGGTTAGGGCTGTTGTTCATTTGTAGGAGAATTTATCCATTCTTTCATCTATCTTCTATCACTTTGAATTATGTCCCTTGTTACTGAATTTTAAGTATTGAACTTAATGAGGATCCAGATTCTCACATCCATACCCTCAACATAAAAGAAAATCATATAATTACTCTTCAAATGTTTGTTGTATCATTGTTGGTTTGTACCAGTTTTTTCAACTTTGTAATAAAATTATGGTTTATTTATTAAAAAAAATACTAATTCTTTTACTGCAAGAGCAGTGAGTTTTAAAGTTATTACAAATTTTTGAAGGGCATATATATATATACAATTATTAGTTTACTGGGCTTTATACACAAAAAAAGGATTTATATTAATCAAATTAAACAAAAACATTCAACACCTTAGATATTGAACGTTGATGAAAAATATGAAAAACGAAAAGAATAATCAAAACAAATTCTCAAAAGTTTGTTTTTAATTTAAAACCATCGTATGGCTTTAATTATTATTTTTTTATTTTTATAAATAAGCGAAAAATAACTTTATTTAAAAAAAATTAAGAACTTACACAAATATTAAATAAGTTTAATAAGCACAACACTTATATCTTCATTTTGCGTGGATTTTTAGGTTTGATTTCAGGTTCTTCTTAAAATAAGCACTTTATGTTAAAAAAAAAAAACCCAGTTTTGGTGACTTATATGTCATGCTCAAAAATAGGCATTTTTGTACCAATATATGGTTTATGTGGTCGTATGAATCATTAAAAATGTTTGTAAGGTTTATATGTAAAAATTCATAAAATAAAAAATAGTTTTAGTTTTTTGGCTCTAATTAATGGTGGGAATTCATCATGGCCCCACAATGACAATAAAACTCTGATCCCGAGACACCTCTCGCGGTTTATCACCATCTCGTCTGAAAGCCAACGCTTTCTCTGGCTCATTGGCGGAGCCCTGCGCTCTCCTCTTCTCCTCCGATTCCTTTCTCAGCGATCTAGGGCCATTATGGTGGGTTTTTCGAGTTCAGGGCCTTCGTAACGCTCTCCAGCGCCATCGGGTCAGCAGGCTCCTCTATCCATGGTTGGTTCTCTTTACCACTCTGGGATTTACTTGATTTTTTGTTTTGATTCTCAGAAATATTAGAGTCGTTGTGTTCTGAATCCGTTTTATGGATTAGCGTAAGTGAATCTATGTGTTTTGTGGTGATTTTGGAGTGGGTTTTCGGGAAAAGTTGCTTTTTTGCTAAGAAATTTGTCGGGAGAGACCTGCGTTTTGATGGGCTCTGAAGTTCTTTTTTTGAGGTCTGGGATTCCAAGTACTGATGTTTATTGTTCATGGGAACGCGTTAAAAAGAAAAAAAAAAGTTTTTATCTTTTGCATTTTGGATCCGTTTCATATAGTTTTGGTGAAGGAATGCTCAATTATTTTCATCTCTTTAATTGAAAGAAAAATTGATAGTTTGTTTGCAATTCATAAACCTTGTTTTATATACCTGCGGGATGTTTGAGGTCTGAATTGTGAGGTGCTCTGGTTCAAGTGCAACAGAGGCTGGAGTGGAGAACATACAGAAGGCCTGGGGTTGATGTTTTCTTGGAGCTTGAGTTTCTTTTCTAAACTCTTTATGGGATTTTTGTGTGCTCAGATCCATAAATGTGATGTTGGTTTGTTTTAGTTTCTCAATGATTTGATGTTACTCCTGCTCATTGATTCTTGATTTGTTTCTAGTGTTTTGTGAGTTTGCTACCTTTGTTATAGAGTTGCTCACTGGGAAAGGTTATGCATGATCGCTAGATATATCTTGTATGTCAAGACGGAAAGCATTATCAAGTAAGCTGATTCATACCTTGCCAGTCGTATCATTTATTATTTATGTTTTTCTTTCATTGAGCTCCACTAGTAGACTGTCACCCCTGACCTTGGTACCGGCACTAGAATTTCATTGTCATGTCTCTCTTAAGAAGCACGAACTGCACGACCCATTTTCTTCGAACGGAAATGAAAATCTCAGGCCCCATTCTTTCTCCATGCCTGCCTAGAAAGCTAGGACCTGTCCAGCGTGAAGGAGCAGGGTCATTCTTTTCAGGAGACTCTTGCCTTCTCAGGCTATTAGAACTCTGCAAAACAAGGTCTCTGAGGAAGGGTATCTGCGCACACAGCTCAGCAATTAAGTCAGGCTTCCAGGATCAACTACTTCTCAATAATTTTCTCCTCCCAGTGTATGCTAGTTGCTACGGAATCAACCAAGCACGCAAACTGTTTGATGGCATGAATATTAGAGATGTTGCCTCTTGGACTTCTATAATTTCAGCATATGTTCGTTGTGGCAATCATGAGGAGGCTCTTGATTTGTTTGAAAAGATGCTAGGGTCTGGTTGTGTGCCAAATGAGTTCACATATTCTGTTATCCTGCAATGTGCCTCCGCTCTTAGGAACTACAACCTTGGTGAGCGCACTCATGCCCTGACAGTGAAATGTGGGTTCGAATGCAATGCAGTCTTGGGAAGCTCTCTGATAGATTTCTACTCCAAGTGCAACATGCTTGAAGAAGCATCCCAGATTTTCACCAATTTGGATGATAAGGACATAGTATCATGGACTACGATAATCTGTGGCTGTGTTGAAGCTGAGGACTGGGGAGAGGCAATGTGGCTGTATGCCTCTATGCTTGCAAGCAAAGTGGTGCTTCCTAATGAGTTTACTTACACTAAGCTCCTCAAGGCATGTGCCTCTATTGGATCCAACTGCTCGAGATTGGTTCATGCACATATTATTCGTCTGGGGATAAAGTTAAACCTGGTTCTTAAAACATCACTTGTGGACATGTATTCCAAGTGTCACAGGATGGCAGATGCTCTGAAGGTAATGAAACAGACATTGGAGTCAGATGTTATGCTTTGGACAGCATTGATTACTGGTTACTGCCAAACAGGAGACTATAAAGAAGCAATCACATTGTTTCAGCAGATGGAGGTTGCCAAAATCTCACCCAATTCATTCACTTTTGCAAAGCTCATTAATGTTTGTTCTGATGTTCCCCTCCTGATGTTAGGGAAGCAAATTCACTCACGGGTGATTAAGTCTGGACTGGCACATGATGCATCGGTTGGTAATGCTCTTGTGGACTTGTATGCAAAATTTCCCTCCGAATCTGACTTTGTGGATTGTGTTCGTGTCTTTGAAGGGATAGTTTCACCAAATGTTGTCTCTTGGACTGCTTTAATTGTGGGGCTGGTTCGCCATGAGCATGAGCCGGAGGCATTTGCTGCATTTGAGGCTATGCGGGTGGATGGAGTGTGTCCTAATTCTTTCACCTTGTCTGCTATCCTCAAAGGCTGCGGATCTCCAAAATTTGTGGCTCATGTCCAAATGCTCCATGCCTATATCTTGAAGACCATGCTGGATGAGTGGGATATAAGTGTTGGCAACTCTCTGGTCGATGCTTATTCTAGATATGGGAGGGTAGGCGAAGCCTTAAGCATCTCCAGAGAAATGCCCTTGAGGGATGTATGGACCTACACGAGTCTGGCGAAGGGGCTGAATCAAATAGGCCTTCACCGAAGGACTTTGGACATGATCGCTTGCATGCATGGTGAGGGTGTGCTGATGGATGACTTTAGTGTTTCCTGCTTCTTATCAGCTTGTGCCAGCCTGGCTGCAGTGGAAATGGGCAAGCAACTGCACTCCTATTCGGCGAAGTCCGGTCTGGGCAGCTGGATCTCGGTGTCAAATAGCCTCATTGACATGTATGGCAAATGCGGGAGCATTAATGAAGCTCGCAGAGTGTTTGCGGAGGTGAAAGAACCCAACATTGTGTCGTGGAATGGCTTAATATCAGGGCTGGCATCAAATGGACAGTTTTCTGGAGCTCTGTCAAGCTTTGAGGATATGAGGCTGGCGGGAGCCTCCCCGGATGGAGTCACATTCTTGTTGGTGCTCTATGCTTGCAGCCATGGTGGCCTAGTCGACATGGGTGTTGAGTACTTCAACACTATGAGCAGTGACTTGTATGGTGTTCCTTGCCAGCCAGACCACTATGTTTGCCTGGTAGATATGCTTGGAAGGGCTGGCAGACTAGAGGAAGCAGTTTGTGCCATACAGACCATGCCTTTTCAGCCTGGTGCTCTGATATACAAGACGCTGCTGGGGGCTTGCAAGGTCCATGGTAACTTGCTGCTCGGGGAGTGCATGGCGAGGTGTGCCATGGAACTGGATCCTATGGACCCAGCAATTTATGTGCTGTTAGCTGGTATTTATGATGATGCTGGGAAGCTGGAGATGGGAGAGCAGACGCGCAAGCTGATGAAAGAAAGAAGGGCAATCAAGTGCCCCGGTTGGAGCTGGATGAGGAACACTCCCAAATGAACCGCCAGCAGCATGGTATCTGAATCATGCTCTATTACTTTCACTTTGACTTGTTCATCCTCGCAGCAGTGCTTAGCGTCAATGTGGCAGTGATGAAAGCACTGGGAAATGCCCATAGAAAACTGCATGAGTCTCTTTAAGTCTGGCCAAACATTTCCTAGTGTCTGATCATATGCAGGTTTGTTCCTATTTATCTTTGATGTACCATGTGTCTCTATCTATTCATCTGGTTTTATGTCTTTTAACCCTTAACTCACCCACAGAGTTTGTAGTTGTGGATAAATCATCTTGACTATTATTTTGCAGAATGTGGCTTATTATCAGGCTGTTGCAATTGCACTTACTCTAGTGGAAGCCTGACTACTGCTGCAGATGAGGTCAGAAGGCTGGTATTCTTTTCGGAAGAGTTTGTGGCTCAGTTATTGGAAACCAAATCACTGCTGTAGATGAGGCCAGAAGGCTGGTATTCTTTTTGGAAAAGTTTGTGGCTATCATCAAACATATCATTGACTTTCATTATACGTTTCATGTCTAGACGCTTCGCGTTTTCTTCAACCTTGACTTTGTTTATAAAGGTCAAGCTCCCTCACTGAGTTCACGCTCTTCTTAAATGCCAGCTTCGTCATTTCAGTTTCATAAGCTAAGCTGAGGTTGAAGATGATGCAGTGTGTCTTGGCATGAAGACTCATGAAATTTAAGGGTATGGTTGACAGTAGCTACAATTCTCTTCTCTTTTGGAATACCAGCCTTCAACATGAATGAATAACTCTTCACTTGTACTGTGGAGAAAGCATGAACCAGAAGATCTTCAAACAGCTCCTTTAACAGTTCTGTTGGAAGTTGAATGGAAGGGGATGGTAACATTGATAATCCATTGAAAGAGATTGAGAATGAAAAAGAAAGTGTGCAGTCCCAGTGATCTGAAAAAGTCAAGGTTGTTAACTTGAATACAATCATAATGCTTCTCATGATTCTATTTATGGAAGTTTAATAAAGGTGCTGACAATAGAAGCCCCCAAGTCCTAAGCCACCAAGAGTAGTGGAAAATCTAGGCAACTGCTGGGCCGATTACAGTGATGGAGAAGACGAGGCTGATTGAGGGACCGAGGCCCTCGGCTAAACAAAACCGTGAATCCTATGATGAAGATAAAGAAACCGTGAATGGGACTTCAGCAGTAGAGTAGCATATATTGATACCTCTACAGCTCCCAAGAAAACAACCAGCGGAGTATCTATTTTTGGAGCTATTGTTGTATATCACGGCACCGGAAGATTATTCTGAAGCAGTCTGCTTGCAGTTAAATTCAGGTTTTTGCTCTTCCTTGCTGTTTGAACAATTTCCCATAACTGCAGACAACTTAGTAATCCTTTTATGAAATCAAATTCTCATTGTAGACTAGTATGTGCATTGAAATAATAATACTTTCAAGAAGTCAGTGACATCTGTCTGATCAATACTAGATTTCTCATTATGGATTAGTGAATTATTAATTTTTAATTGAAATGATAAGATCTGTTGATACTTGTATTAACTCTTCTGCCTCCAAGGAATGCCAGAGTTTGTTAATATATACAAGTGTTCATCAATGAAAATCCAACAGTGTGTATGCAGTTATAATCTGTTCTGGGGAGTATAGTATACACACAGACACACACACACACACACACACACACACACACACACACACAAAAACTTTTCTTTTATGATTTTCTATACCCATTTTTTTTTCTTTGAAAGAGTGAAGTCAGAGGATTTCATATCTTCCATCCGACGTAGTCTGGAGTTTTTAGGTCCTCGAGTGGAGAAGGCTAGTGGGGCTCCATCTAGTAAGGAGGCTCAGGATTATTTCACGGGCTAATTTTCTGAAATTAGTTTGAGGGGGTCTATTTTTCCTCGTTTGTCTTTGTTTTTCTATGTGTTTTTCTTTCGTCGTCTGTTTTTTTTTTCCCCTGTTATTGTGGCACCACTCTTAGTGGTTTGTAGTTGTAGCTTTTTTCTATTTTTTGTTCTTTCCACTGCCTATTAGTGGAAGGTTGTTTTATGTTTTTTTTTATTTTAATTGAAGTGGTTTATCTATTTTTTTTAAAAAAAAATACTAAAAAGATAAAGTTGATTATTATTCTTATTTCTATTTTTGGTAATCCATTTGATAACCTCAGAACATGCTATTGATACCACCACCTATGACTATGAGGTCATGCCAGCCAACAATATCATTAAATTTTCAGCAACTCCAACTGCAGGCAATGGTGGTGGTACTTCATATTTTTGTTCTTGGTGTGATTTTTGTGGTTAAGAGAGTTAAAGCATTTGATGAATGAGCCTCTTTGTTAGAGTGTATGCAATGCATGTCTCACTAAATGGTGTTAATGTTGCCATATGACTCTTCTTTGTGCACAGTGTAGCAGGTATAAAAAAGTACATGGTCAAAAGGTTTATTCAAGAATACAAAGGAAAAAAACCAAAAGATATATGCAAGTATAAGTATGTGAACATTTTATTTATTACGTGACCAGGACTAACTTTCCAAGAAAAAAAAAGTTTTTTTTTTTTTTGGCCTTGGTTTTAATTGTGGAGGAATTTGGGTCCGGTTTACCTTTAACGGTAAACTTGTGTCAACCTATCAAAGGTGTACGTGAATAAGTTAATTCTGACCCTCACCATTTTTCATGTCATACGCCATGTAAAAAATTCATATTAATGCCGCTCATCACTTGAAGCAAGTGATTTTGATAAATTTATGTCAACTCGGTGGATACACCAATGAGAAGAAAATTTTATTTAATACAACTCTGGTAAAATTTGTAAATTTATGAATATTTCCATAACCTTTAAACAAAAAAGAGATTCATGCAAACAATTTTAAAAAAAAAAATAATAATATTTACATATTTTATTAAGGATTTTAAGTAACTGAAAAAAAAAAATTCAAATACAGGTGCAAAATAAACTCCTTTTATTTTCCTCAATTGAAAGAATTATATTCTACGTCCATGAATATTGATTATTGCAATGTGATGCGAATATGAAAGAGAAAACCAACGGACTTTTTGTCAATTGGTATCGGGTTCTTTGTGTAGGGCATTCGTTTCGGGGAGGACCCGAGATTAAACCACATGTCCTATGTAAGGTGAGGACATGTGGGTCGGCGTTGAGCCTTGTTCCCTACACGTGCATGTTCTTGAGTTCTGGTGCTTGTCGCCTTTCTCAAAGAAAATATGAAAGAGAAAGAAGGTCTAAAAAATACCTTGTACATAAATGAAATTATGGATCTATATGATTAATGAATGCATGCCAAGATGGGTGGGGAGCATTTGATTTTTAACTACTCTCAATCTCATTGTTTATTACCACATCTTTTATTAATTTATTATATGCATTCAAGTCCAACCAAACATCAGAATTGCAACCTACATCCTTAAATACATGCATATATATACTTGTACTGTTATACAAATACACATAAAAATTAATAGTTCTTTACATATTTGTATTTACAAAATAGATAATTTTAGCAGAAAAGTTTCAAAGTTGACAGAGAAATATAAACATTAAATTCTTAAAATAATAATAATAATAATAATAATTCAGTTTGACATTTAGATTTTTTTTTTCAGCAAACTTTGAAAACAAGAAGTTGTGACTACTTCCTTTCACTCTACAAATTCAATGCATACACAGTCAAAGACTAAACTGAGTAAAAAAAAGTACACGGATGAGAAACCCATTCACATTAGTATATATTTTCAAATGGTCAAACTAAAAAGCAACACCCCAAAATAATAAGAAAAAGATGAAAAATGAGCTTTTTTTATATTTTTTCCATGAGTTTGAGTTTGAGCCACTTGAAGACCATGACATATTAGGCCGCCAAATTAACATGCAACTCTGCCGACCCACAACTCCCCACCATTTCTTTAAAACTCTCCTCCAAATATTCTCAACTTAGTCTATTTCATTGCTTCTCTACTTCTCTTTCTCCTTTCATCCCTTCCTTTCCAACTTTCTCTCTTTCTCTTAATTTCTATTTATAAAAAAAGAAAATTAGTGAATTTTCATTGCTTCTTCTTCTTCTTCTTATTTTCTCTATATTGTTTATATATATATATTATTATTATTATTAATGGATAGTTTGGCAAAGGAGAAGATAAGCAAGAGAAGGAGTAGTGAATGTAGTAATGAGGAAAGATTGAAGGTGAAGAGAATGGGAAAGAGAGTTGCAAGAGATTCACCTACACAACGTACCTCCATTTTCAAGGGTGTCACAAGGTTTTTTCTTTATTGCCTTCTTTTTTTTTCATTTTGTTAATTTTTTTGTTGTTTTTATAAATTTTTTTTTTTTAATTTATGTTTACAGGCATCGTTGGACAGGAAGATATGAAGCTCATCTTTGGGATAAGAACTGTTGGAATGAATCTCAGAATAAGAAAGGGAGACAAGGTTTTGTTTTTTTTATTTTTTTTATTTTCTTTGTCCTTTTTTTTTTCTGAGATAGAATTAAATATTTTTGTTTTTTTTATTTTTTACACTCATTGATATTTTAATTGTTGTTTTTTTCTGGTGGGTTGGAACTTGAACGCGTCGGCAATGCAGTTTATCTTGGTAAGCAGTTTATTTTATTTTATTTTTTACATTTGCAACTCTTAACTTATTATTATTATTATTATTATTTATGCTTTTAAGATATGTGGTCAAGTCAAAAATGGCAAACCTTTAACTTAGAAAAAATACATGTTTTTGTTGAAAAAAAACCTATTTAAAAATATATCTTGTCCGTTTATTTACCGTCTTTGAATAAGTATATATATATTATTTATTTATGGTTTTTATTGTAATTAATTTAGGGGCTTATGATGATGAAGAAACAGCAGCTAGAGCATATGACTTGGCTGCATTGAAATATTGGGGCCCTCAGACCACTCTCAACTTCCCTGTATGTTTTTAATTGCATGCTTTATTTTCATCATTTTGTTTTTATGTTTATATTTTTCAAGTTTTTCCCAAATATATCTATACATACACAGCTTTGTCAAATTTAATACATATGTGTAATTTTACACATATGTAGATGTGTATCTACAAAAAGTTAAATTTATTTGTATATTTATGTGAATGATAGTTATCAGCATATGAAGAGGAACTTAAAGAAATGGAAGGGCAATCCAGAGAGGAGTATATTGGATCACTGAGGAGGTATTACAAATTAATATTGTTAAATATTATTTATAATATATATATTTACAAAAGTGATAAGCGTTGTATATATCAAGCTAGAATTGATGATCCAACTTATGCATCCTCACCTGATAACACCGGTTTGGTTAGTAAGCCCGCGCCCACAATAAAAGATCCGTTATTATTTCTGGGTCTAGCAAGACTTACTTTAGATCTTACATTCATTTTTCATAATATGACCATTACCGTTGGGCTATGAGCCATTTGATTTGTTTATAATTAATTATCTATTAACTTTGTTTTAATAGTATTTTTTGTATTTTTTTTTTACAGGAAAAGCAACGGGTTTTCAAGAGGAGTTTCAAAGTATAGAGGTGTTGCAAGGTGTGTTTATTAAGTGTTAATTAAATAATTAGAGGATTTTAAATTTACTTTATTTATTAAAAGTTGAGTTTTATAATTAAGAAAATATAAGAGTCACTATGTTAATGTTTGATTATAAATATAATGTTAAATAGGCATCATCAAAATGGAAGATGGGAAGCGAGGATCGGTAGAGTGATTGGCAACAAGTATCTCTACCTCGGAACATATGGTATTAATTATATCTTCTTAATTCACATATATTTAATTAATTTAAGTTTAATTGATCATTGATTGACATTATTAACAACTTCCTAATTTTTCTAGCTTAGTTGAACTACTTATCTACTAAATCCTACACCCACAAATAGAACACACAATTATTTATCTATGTAAGTTCCATATCTTCAACTTGCATATACCACACCACTGTCACTGAGAAACACTGTTAAGATCAATAATAATTTAATATAGTTGGTATTTCTTTTTCTTTTTTTTTTCTAACACAAACATTAAAAATTTGAATCCATTATGGGAGTTTACTACATTTCTAAAAAACCTAGAATGATTTGAGTTTTATTGCAAAAATTATGATAATTTTAATTTAACAAAAGATATCTCATATCACACTTTATACGATATAATAAAAAGCAAAATAATAATATAGTGATGGGCGAAAAAAATATTGTTTTTTTTTCTTATTGTAATGTGGACAAGTCACTATTACTTACACACTTATTAAATACTCAATCATGTGGTTTTAAAAAACAAAAAATTGCATTTATCTTTTAGTCTATAAACACTCAATTCTTAACGTAAAGTGTTAGTGTTTTGTTAAAGATGTGAGTTTGAACCTTATTTCATAAAACAAATATACTGAAAATTTAATTTTATACATGTGTATGTCCTTAAGTGACTTTTCTATATTTTGTCAAAAAATATATATATTTATATATACATATATATATAAATCAAAATATTTAATTACTAAGCATGACTCTCCAAACATTCTAAAATATTATGTTTATATTTTGAAAAAAAATAATAATTAATAAAGTTAAAAAAAAATTAAACTAATAAAATTAAAGAAACATGCACTATTTAAATCAAAATTTTCCTAACCAGATAACTGCTACCCACTTTCCTTGTCTTTTTCCAATAAGGTCACCTAACCACATGACGGTCATGTGTGTACTGGTATTGTTTGTTTATCTATCTTGCTTGACTTATAGTGTTACACTGCACATGTAATTATTTGCTATTGTCTAATATATTTTTGGGTAGTTTATTATTTTTTTTCAAAAAAAAAATTGTTATAATTGCTAACCTAATAGTTGGTATAATTGTTTTGTTTTGCCAACCATATTTTAACTTATTAGCACAAGCTTTTTATATATAATGTTTATTTTAGACATGACCAGATATTAAATCCCAAAATCATTTTTTAGCTTAATGACACATGGTCCCTTAGTTAAGGTTTATTTTGAGAATAATTTATGAGTGTATCTCAAAACTCATGAAAAATAAGAGTATAGGTTTACTTGACTCAAGGACCTGAAAATTTAACCTTATATTTGTACATATCTCATGATTTATCTTAAACGGAGGTTATTGCCGTCTATTTAGAGAAAAAAAAAAGTTTTGCTTTAATGTATTTTATGGCATCAATAAATTATATTTTAATAGTTTTTTTTTTGTTTTTTCCATTGACCACAACCAGCAACAGAAGAAGAAGCAGCGTTTGCGTATGACGTGGCAGCAATCAAATACAGAGGGATCAATGCAGTCACTAACTTTGATCTTAGTTTATACATAAATAATACTGAAATCCCTAACCCTAATCCTAACCCTAACCCTAACCCTAACACTAACCCTAATCCTAATTATAAGGATGAGAACTCTCTGGCAAAGCAAAGCTTTCATCAATCATCTGAAATTAATGAAATACTCAAGAGTGCATCATCAACAACAAATCATCAGCGATCTGGTTGCAACTTCCCTGATGACATACAGACATACTTTGAATTTAAAAATGAAGAGAACTACACCGGCAATGATGATGATGATGATGCCATTTTTGGAGACATAATAAACTCATTTATTTCACCAATATTACAATGGTGAGCTTTTATACATTTCAATCTTAATAATGATCTCTAAAATGTATCAATTCTTTGTTCTTTGCCATTTGATTTTATCAATATGTATAAAAGAGACATTGAGTTTTGAAAGTTTTAATTGTGTTTTTAGAGTTATAAATATTAGAATCTCTTTTTTTATTAGTTGTGAATGTGATTTTTTTTCTTTCACTTTTTCTTTTTTTTTTTAAAGAAAGTATCATTTACTCAAATAATTTTTTTTTTTGTAAGTATCATGGTAATATTCATGCCTTGAGGGGGGAATTCAGAATCTGATTTATTGGATAAAAACAATGCACTAACTATAGAAGAACTTAAAATAAAAAATAAAATAAAATTATCAATTATGATGTAATTTTGAAAGATGTGGATTTTGCAAATTTCTTTTATATTTGTCCATATTTTTCATGAAAATATATCTATAATTCCCTATTTCATATAGTTTAGTTCTAATAGCCTAAATATTAAGCTTTGCCCAAAAACTTAAATAGTAAGATTAAAATAGGTAACTTTAGATTAAAGTATAAGCCAATCAAGTCATAGCTCAACAATATTGTTCCACTTGCATACAATTAAAATAAAAAATTTTCAATGCTCCGAGTTTAAATTTTTCTCGATGCAAAATAATGGTAATGAGTTTTTGGTGTGGGCTCAAATTTATTGTCTGAGTCTTGCATCTCTAAGTGAGGGTGTAAAGTTGGATGATCAATCCTTGGTATTGAACACGTACACATATTTGGTACGTGGCTTCTCAAGTTCGTAAAAAAAAATAAAAAAATAAAAAAGGTACTTTTTTTCACACGAATCTCAAAGTCTGTTATGTATTGAATCCATTATCAAGGAAGACACTGGGTTTTAAACGGATAAAACCCTAGAAATACGTTGCAGAACGCGCGGGAGAAGAGGAGACAAGGATGAAGGCGGTGGTGTTGTCGCCGGAGTCGGAGCCGGTGTTGAAACCGGTGAGGCTATCAAAGGCGGCGGCGATCCTGTCCCGGTTCATCGCTGAAGGCTCGTGCTCGCGCCGTGGGGCCTCGGCGTATCTCAGGCTCGCGTCCGCTGCCTTCGACGAACTCGTGGAGGTTCACCGGGAGATCCGAGCTCATCGGAAGAACGACGAGGTGGACAACAGAGAAAAGGGGGAGGAGTTCGATCGGAAGAGGAAGAAGAGGAATGGAGAAGTGAATGATAAAGGAGGTAATTTTGATGACCGGCCGACGAAGCGGAGGAGGAGGGAACTCGAAGCTGAGGATCAGTAATTTCAGATAAGGTGAAGTGTTCTTGTTTTTGGTTGATTTTTTCAAGAATTTATTGCATAAATTCACCCTTTTTTTTTTGAAAAAAAAAGAAAATTTAAATATATTTTTGCACTTTACCTACATTGCAATCACCGAAGGAAATATCAAATATGTGTATATATATATTAAATTTCGTATCTCACTCATTTCAATTAGAAAGTTTAGAACTTGTGTTGTGGGCTCTCTAATTGAATGTGGTTATTGCACAATCGCTAGATTTAGGGTTTCATTCCATGAAAGATTGGAGAAGCTGTTGAAGAGGAAACAGTAAAAACCATAGAATACGGAGGTTTATATGATTTGACCTTTGCTTCGTTAAGGTGAAGAGGTTTATAACAATGGTGATGACCATCCTCACTTCACTTGCCCCAGGGTTATTCCTCTTCTCTCTGAGCCTGAATTATCACTGATTATGAGATGGTGGTTCTTATTGTCAATGAAAAAATCGACCGGTCCCCTGAGCTGCAAACAATTGTTGAACACATCGTGATGATAACTTACTTGCAAACAAAAAATGAAGTGCTCTTGATCTCCGAGTATGTGCTTCTGTTGGATGTAGGCTCCCTGAGCATTGATGAAGACTTGAGGATCAAATTATTGGATGAATGGCTTTCACCCGGACATTTTATTTTACCTTGAACAACTTTTAGTTGTAAGTCTGAATGTTTATGCTTTCCCGTTCCACAATAAGTGATGATGGCCACATGTACACGGGACTCAAATGCAGGTTTTAGAAATATAAACAAAAAAATGGCTAGTTTCCATAAACAAGGAGAATCTCAGAAAGTGCTTTTGGATTGAATAATCGTAGAGAATGCATAGCATAGTTTTGTGTTTGGTGGCTGGAGAGCTAGACTAGATTATTTTATCTTTTAATTTGTGGGATGGATTTATTCTTATGTTAACACTGTCAGTTTCATTTGAAATTAGTCTTTGTTTGGTCCAAACTCCAAATATGGATAAGTTGGCTTGCGAGCAAGATTTTTCCCCTCAATTGGTTTAGAATCTTTAGATCAAGTGGAGAAAAGAACAAGAACAATCAGAAAAATAAAATTGGCTCTTAAATTCATATAGAGGTCTTTCATTGTGGAAAGCTCTGATACTTGCTGAAGATGGCAGCATTTGGGGAGAAAAGGTGATGAGAGCCTGAGCTGGGATGAGATGGAGTTCAAAGCACAATTGAAAGCTCAATTGCATATTGAACTTTTGATTTAGAATGGAAGAGCAGGAACCACAAAGCCACAGATGTTGGCTCTAGTACTTTTTCAATATTCTAGTGTTTAATAAACCAATTCTATTATTTATGAACCAAAAGGCCCTTGATTAGAATAATGTCTGTTGATATATTTAGCTCTTCTCCTAGCCAGAAAGTTGGTGTGTTTGCATCTCTATCCATGAGCTACTCTGTATAGAGCACCTTTTTTAGAGCTTATAAGTAATAACATTACCAAAACCAGCCTTTTATATTGACCATGCATCCTTTTATAGAGCTACATTTCTACATTAACATTAAGGTTTGTGGGAGCATTTCTGCCTTGATTCCGTACAACATATTTACCAAATTAATTCAGTAGATTGCAAACTGTTTTATTTTGTATGCTAGTAGTTATAAGCAAATGTGATTCAGAAAATTTGTATGATTGGAAAAGGCTGGATTACTGTACAAGTTGGGCATTCTTCAAAATTTTCTTTTTCAAACCAAGTATTTACACTAACAGGAAATTTATTAATATGAACACTATGATTTCATTCAATACCATGTCAGACATGATGTAGTTTTAGAAGTTGTTGGATTTGTTCTATTTATCACCAAGGAGTAATCTATAGCTTAAATGTGTGCTACAACATCCCTATTATTTGCAATTTAAAATTATTTATTCAACTCCTGTTCTGTCAATCTACTTTTACTGAGCCTCTATGCAGTTGGCCTGATTCTGAACTCCAGTTGCTGATTGTGATTTATGTTTTTCAGTAATTTTTTTGCTCGGCTTTTGAAGTTCAGAGGTGTAATCCTCCTCAAGCTCGAGTTCACTCAATGGATTTGCAAGACCTTGTTCTGGATCTCTGTTTCTACTGATGCACCAAATGCTTCAAACTTCTAAACTTCTAAACTTCGGCATTGTTTGATCACCGGCAACAAAATTTTCATTTGATTGTTCATCATTATTCAATGTTCACTAGTTCAACATTGTTGGCATGATGATGATGATGCACCGAATGCTTCAAACTTCTTAACTTTGGCATTGTTTCTCATCAGCAACAAAATTTACATTTTATTGTTCATCATTATTCAATGTTCACTGGTTCAACATTGTTGGCATCATGATTTAGCTTGTGTCAGATTTAAGACATGCATTTATTTTGGTTGATTTATGTACAACCTTTCTGGTATCTGTTCAGAGCTTTCTGTAAAAAGTTTTGTATGAATTCAATTTATTATTTACTGACTGGTATACTGATTTGCTTGAGTTTTATATGTATACACCACTGTAAATTATAAATTTAGTTCTTTTATAGTTATCTACCAATGCAATGAGCAAGTCCCGTAAATGAGACATAAGTGCACGCATTTATTTTTCAGTTCCATTTGATAAATAAATAATTAGCGTGTAAGGCTATCCTGAATTTATCAAATATCAGGTAGAAAACTTAAATAAAATTATCCCGGATAAATTTTGAATAAGTTATTCCTGGTCTATATTCAATAACAATATGAGAGTAGGATTATAAGTAGAGGGAGAGTATTCAAAGTTTATTTGGCAATTTTGTAGGGGGTTCGTTGCAAAATAAAGTGAAATAATTAAATATGAATCCAAGGGTCGTTTTGAATAATTAAAAAGAATAATAGACTTTGGCATCCATAATAGACTTGTTCGCGACGGCCAGAATCGTCCTCAAACTTCGTCTCTTTTACCATCTGAATTCTAGGGTTTCCAGGGCTTCACTGAGATCTCCATCGATTAGGGCTTTCTCTTGCCGGCTCGGAGAAGATGTGGGCTGCTTCTTGCTTGGCGTCCTGCTGCGCATCGTGCGCATGCAGCGCGTGCCAATCGGTGGTCGGCGGCATCAGCCGCCGCTCCGCTCGTATTGCCTATTGCGGTCTCTTTGCGCTGTCCCTCGTCCTCTCTTGGGTTCTCCGCGAGGTCGCTGCGCCCTTGCTTGAGAGCATCCCATGTAATCAAATCTCGATCTCCCTCTGTTTTCCTGATCTTTTTGCATGATTATTTGATTTTGTGGTTTTTAGAGGTTATTCTAAGGGTTTAGGTTTTTATGCTCAATTGTTGGCTCCAATTGAGTGATTTGTGTTTTTTTTTTCTTTATTTTTTAACTTTTTATTTTTTTGGGTTTGTTTATATGAATTATTCCCTGCGCTTGGACATGCTGTGGCTGAATTTCATGAATTTTTCCCTCGTGATTCTTGGATTCATGAATTCTAACTTGATCGATGTTTTTTTTTCTTCTTTTGGGTGTTAATTGGGATTTAACAATTCTGCAAGGTTGATATTCTTTCTTTTTGCTGAAAAGATGGCAAAGTCGTGATTTTCTTGGGGATTATTGGACATTAGATCAATCTCTTCTCTCAATGAGTTTTTTTTTTTTTTTAATCTTTTGCTTTCTTTTTGTGAAGGGATTAATCACTTCCATAAGACGCCAGACCGGGAATGGTTTGAGACTGATGCTGTTCTGAGAGTGAGCTTGGGGAACTTCGTTTTCTTCACAATTCTTGCCGTTTTGATGATGGGTATTAAGGATCAGAAGGATCCTCGTGACCGTATCCATCATGGTGGGTGGATGGCCAAGATTGTCTGTTGGTGCATCATTGTTTTTCTAATGTTCTTCGTTCCCAATGGCTTTGTCAGCTTCTATGGTGAGTGTTTGGATTCATAGCTAATTTATTGGTATGAGTGTCACATATCAATTGATATAGTCTTCAGTTTACTTGTTTTTCATTCGGAGAAAAAAGTTTTTTTTTTGGATAGAGAATACAATGATTTTTTTTTTCCCTGGGGGGGGGGCTAGAAAATTGAGCAGCTAATTTTAATTCCTCCCATGTATTGAATGAGAGGTTGCAATGAAATATGCCATATTCATTGATTGTCTTTGCTGTCAATTGCTTATATTTACTAGTTGGTTATTATCTTCTGTGTGGCACTATAATTTTATTATGGCACATATCATCATTCTATAATTGTTACCACCATCCCTTAGATTTTATATCAATGCCTTTTATCAGGTAGGTTATTGTTTCTAACATTCAGTGTTGAAGGGCTTTTGTTTTGTAATACTGCAGCACATTGAACTTTTGTACATAATGTTTTGTAATGCTACACTGGGCTAAAGGCTAAAATTCGCCACTTTATGTTTTTTGTTTTTGGTCAGAGAGTATTTCTAAATTTGGATCTGGACTGTTTCTTCTTGTTCAAGTGGTTCTTTTGTTGGACTTTGTCCATAGTTGGAATGATAACTGGGTTCAGAGGGATGAACAATTCTGGTTTGTAGATCCTATCCTTTAATCTCTTTTTATTATTTTTTTTAGTGTCCTAGAGAGGGTTATCTTATTTAAAATGTTTGTTATTTATAACAGGTACATGGCATTGTTAATTGTCTCACTGGTTTGCTATCTGGCAACGTTCTCCTTCTCGGGGCTTCTTTTCCATTGGTTCACTCCATCTGGACATGATTGTGGTCTTAACACCTTCTTCATTGTTTTGACATTGATTCTTGTCTTTGCTTTTGCAGTTGTTGCTTTGCACCCTAAGGTATGTTTTTTATTTTATTTTATTTAAAAAATATGTATATGTATATATCATTCCTTTCTAGTATGTGTTAGAAAATAGAAATAATATTTTTCTATATCATGTATGGACTTTTATTATTATTATTTCTTGGATGTCTTACATTGATATTGCTTTGTTGATATCTTGGCTATAACCCTTTATTAAGTGTTATATAGTGTGATTTTAATGGAAAATTATTCTGTGTTTGGTGAATGAGTTTACGACTGTTGCAACATAAAGAATCATCTGCTCCTAGCCTATTGTGATTATATTGTTTGGCTCATCATGGGCATTTGTGGTTCACTTTTCACTGTAGACATGTTTTGCTGATACATTTGTTTAAGTTAGAAATTCTTCTAAGTTGGAATTTTCATTGATAGTTTTCAGGAATGCCCCTTGCACCTTAAGCCCATGTACTCTTACTATGAATTGGGTTGAATGATCAAATTTAGGATTTAGAAAAACTTCCAGTGTGAGGGGATTCTGGCTGATCCACATAGCCTGACAGTACCATGCTACAGATTATGCACAATATGTTCCATTTAGCTGTTGGCTAGTGGAAGCAAACCATTGGGAAGCCAATAGTGAATCTATTAAAAAACCAAAAACACTATTTTCACACTATGAGATTGTCTTGTATAAGAAAACTAGAAAAGAGGCATGTTAAGATGACAAAAGATTGACTAAATTTAAAAGCTCTGCTGCTCTAGTGTCATTTGTCAGTGTAAACAGTTGTACCCATCCTGGTTTTGTGTTACCTAGATATTGATATATAATTATGGATCACAATATACACACAAACAGTTCAGGATGTTTCTCACTATTGAAACCTGCCACATGATTTGTCAGTGTGAGAAGTTGAAGCTGTTATGGTGGTTGCTATTGAGACATTGATTTGCTATTATTGATCACAATACACATGCATACTATTTAAGTTCATGTATTGCTTTGTAGATAGCATGCGTGGTTAGTGCATTCTTTGATTTTTTTTTTTTCTCATTTTTTGCAATATTAGTTACTTATTATGGATTACACACTTTTTGTGCATTAATGATAACCTGGGTGAAGTATTTCTTGGAGCTATGATATTTATTGCTGCAATTCATGAGAATTGACTGTGAGCAGAGGTGTTAGATTATGTGTCACGGATGAGGAGTTTGTGGTGGTATAGAGTATGTAAGTTACCCTTTATGTTGGAGTAAATTGAGCCTGTTAAATGACCTTCAGAATATTTCTAGTGCCAGAGAATCAGGACTAAATATTGCTAATATGCCTCTTTAGATTTGAACTACAGATATTAACTTATTACAATTTAAATGTGCTTTTTAGATCTCTTAACACTATTTGCAAGGTTACATTTTACTCAAATCTCATGCGGAAAACTAAGATCCCTTGACAGTGGATACTATAGACTTTCTTGAATATCATGTTGGACAGGCTTGTACTATAGACTTTCTTGAATATCATGTTTTTTTATTTCCTATTATATAATGGTTTGTACATTAATATTTAATTATTTATGCCTGATCTCATCTGATGGCATGCAGATCAATGGCAGCCTGTTGCCTGCATCTGTTATTTCTCTATACTGCATGTACCTATGCTACAGTGGGCTCTCCAGTGAACCAAGGGACTATGAGTGCAATGGCCTCCACAATCATTCACAGGCTGTTTCAACTGGTAGTCTTGCTCTAGGTTTGACAACCACCGTCCTCTCGGTGGTTTACTCTGCCGTTCGTGCTGGTTCTTCCACGACCCTCCTCTCTCCACCAAGTTCACCACGCGCAAGTTGGTTTTAACTTTTATCCGCGTTATCCTCTGAAACTTTTTTCTCCGTCATTCTTTAACTTTGTTTTCTTTTCTTGTCATAGGTTCAGACAAACCACTTCTTCCCTTCAGCAAGGCAGATGAGCAAGAAGACAAGAAGAAGGATGAAGCTAGGCCAGTCTCCTACTCCTACTCTTTTTTCCATCTCATCTTCTCCCTGGCTAGCATGTACTCGGCGATGCTTCTCACCGGCTGGTCAACCTCCGTCGGTGAGAGTGGGAAGCTTGTGGATGTAGGCTGGCCTTCTGTGTGGGTTAGAATAGTTACTCAATGGGCAACCGCCACTCTTTTCGTCTGGTCTCTTGTTGCTCCCATTCTTTTCCCAGACAGGGAGTTCTGATCCTCTTCATGTGAGCTGCTGTAAATAATCATATACATCAAATAATACTTTTTTATCTGGTCTGTGATGTGTGTGAGGAGTATCATCATATGCATTGGGAGGTTCTCATCTCCTTATTAAGTGTGACAAGTATGGTGCAACGTGAACGCTGTTATGCATCATTATTATTAAATTGCATTCTCTATGGCGTATAATTTGTCTTTATTCACTGGCAAACACTAGCAGACAGGCATTGGAAAGATCACCCCATGCTTTTGCATTTCAGAGGAATTGCTGGCAAAAGCTCTTTTGTTTAAAGAGAAAAAACTTTCAATTCTTATTCAAAAGTTCTGGTTTGGTTAGTTTTCTGGGAGCTCCTTTTATTTTTTTTTTGGTTAATTATCAAATGACATGATGACACAGTCAAGGCGAAAATGGATATCATAAATCTTTGTATTTGTCCTCATAACGTAAAATTTCAAAAAAAGCTTTAGAAAATTCACTATTTCCTTCGGGTAATATGTAAACTATGTAAAAAAATTTCTTGATTTCAAAAAAGAAAAAAAAAAAGGGAAAAGAAATTTTAATTTGACTGCACGTGAACACAAATGCTCACCGACCGACCATTGACCAATGGCAATCCAGTAATAAATGAAGTACTAATCGGATTGTCTCGTAATTTCACTCACCCTTCGACCCAGTTAAATGCTCCCGTTTTCCCGCCCACGTTCCCATTTCATTTCCCCGTTTGATCTTCGCCCTCCCAAAATAAATCAAAGAACCCCAAAAGAGAAAAAGCAAAGCCGCTCAAACCCTAACCCTAGTTTTCCTCGATTTCTCCTTCTCTCATGGTGGATCTCAGCCTCACTCTAGTTTTCTAGGGTTCGATCGCCATGCCCGACCTCAGCAATCTTCTTCCAGTGCTCCAGCCTTGTACTCCCACTTACCTCGCTGATGTTGGATCTGTGGGTCAGAACCGTAAGTGGAGTAGGAGATCGCGGTTCCCGGTCGTGAAGAGGGATCGTATGGGGGGGAAGAAGTTGGGTGGTGGAAAGTCGCTGGAGGAGTATGTTAAGGCTTGGACGGAGAAGAAGATTGCCGATGGATCTGATGAGAAGCAATGTTCTTTGCCTTTTCTTGACAATGCTCCCAGGATGGTAATCTCGTTTTTCTTTTCTTTGTAGTTTGTTGCGTTTAGGATTTTGTTGTTTTTTTTTTCTTGATTGCTTCTTTGGTTTTTGATCTGCTCTTAGATTTGGGTTTAAGGACTTGTTTTCAGTAAAGAGTAAATAATGGGACTTCAAAAACCCAAAAAAGGGTTTTCGTATGAACTAAGTTCAACAGGTGGTGGATTAATTTTTTTTTCTTTTTGGGTTTTGTAATGTAAGGTTTGTTCTGTTAGTTTATCAGCGCAGGAAATGTTTCGGGAGTTGAAAAGGCCTTTTCTTTTTGGGATTTGTTAGATAGGTGTACCGTATCTGGGAGGTAGAAGAAGAGAAGGAATTTCAGAAAGCCAAGTGCTCTGATTAGTATAAGTAATGTCTCGCAAACTGGCCATCTATAATGTGGTGGTTTTTAATGCAGCCATTTTTTAAGATATCCCTACTGATGCTCTGCTATCTATTTGGTAATTTTTAAGGCAACCTATATTATTGATTGGCCTGGATATTTGCAAATAATAAATTATGTATTTATGTTGCTGGTCTATTTGGTACTTATGTCTTATTTTTATCTGAAACAAATTCTTCTTATCTGTTGTTTGACGTTTATTTTAGGTTGAATGCTGCAATTGTAGCAAATGTATCTATCCCGGGGAGGAACTATCATGCTCTGTTTCTCGTTGCCGAGTAGTCTACCACAGGACATGTGCTCCTGAACTTGCTGGATTATCCAAGTCTAGAAAGTTCAAGTGTCCTCAACATGTAATATATTTATTTCATCATGCTTTACACATAAAAAAGTTCTTTGATCTGCTTCTGTGTTCCTGATAAAAATGGACTTACTTTGGAAATGCAAGCGTGATTATTACTTATTTTGCATTATACTCTGGTTGACTTTGCTAAAGTTGCTGGTATGCTATGCCCTTGCACGGCCATTCTGTATTCTTTTTCCTTTTCCAAATCACACAACATTTTTTTCTCTTTTTTCTCTTTGACGTTTATCTCAAACACATTGGTTAAGTTAGATCAATTATATCATGTACCACAAATTGGAAAATTGATTCAGGTGTTTTAAAATTGGATTTGTGTTGGGTACTCATCAACTCAAACCTATATTTGAGTTGATATCCACAACTTGAACTGGCTAGGGGATTTCGACATAGGATCCAAATCTGAGCAGTATTAGATGCAGGCTAAAAACTTGATATCCAGTTCACTAAGGAGGATTGGGTTGGCTGATTTTGTTGTTCTATAGAACTTTAATCTGGCCACCTTTTTGCAAATGGGACTGCAGCAATGTTAGCTCCAAGAGATGGCCTGTTGTGGCTGCAGTAGTCACGAAGGTGCCAACCATAGTGGATAGTTGCTCCCTTTTGCTTGAAATACTGTGTGAGCTTTTCTGGAGAGATCAGAACCATGAGACTAATGTTTTGCTCCAGTTTCTATAGTAACAAATTGGCATTTGAGTCATCAAGCATCCAGGTGTGGCATGCTATCCAATTTACGATGCATTCCCTGCCTACGTGAGCAAATTGTTGATAAAACTCTGATCTTTTTTCCCTCATTATTTCCACAAGAGAAGAAAATTTCAGTGCAACAAACATTGCCTAGAATTTCTCTTAGATTTGATTACATAGCCAATGATAGAACTGGAATAGATATTTTTATTTTCTACTCATACATTACCGTATCCTCACTTTCTTCAATTCCTTATTCCAGTTATGCTCCTCAGTTGATATCATACTACTGGTATAGAGAAATTCTGCTATGGTCTAATTCTGAACTGTAGTAAAATGCTGGGTTGCTTTAAGCTTTGGATGGCCTTCCTCTGCTGCTTGATGGGCAATCTCTTCTAAATCAAATATTATGTACTCCAAAGCTGTAAATACATGAATGCATTCATGTGTGCACCTTAGAGTTTTTTATATAAATATAAGAATGTAGTTAGAGAAGACAGGTCATGTAATGATCAAGTACATGAGGCTATTGGCACACTGCATGCTTGGCATGTTTTAAACTATGCAGGTGTGGCTTGTTGCAGTTATTCCAATTGATCATTCATTCTTCATACCTTCTGCATTTTATCCTGAGCAGGCTTGTTTCAATTGCAAAAAGAAGTCACATTGGCGTTGCGTTCGATGTACAATGGCAACACATCCTCATTGTTCACCTTGGCCTACTGAAGTGCGAAGCTTACCAAATCAACCTGGATGGGCTGTTTGCTGGAAGCATCCTGCAGATTGGCGTATGTTAAACAAGGTCAATCATTTCTTTCCTTAACCAAAACAATTAATGGCGTAAGATATCCAGTGCAGTTGACATTCTAAAGCTATCTGCAGTAGAACCATCAATTGGCTTTCAAATAAATATTCAGTACAAGAAGATTTTAGACTGATTGTTCTCAAGATCCACCAGTAATAAATATTAGATTTTTAGATTTGTATGAGTCATTATTTAATAGTACACCTGCAGATAATTTTTTTGCTGATTATTTGCTTTGTTTGAAGACAGAAAATTGGCAAGAGCTGAGTTTATTCCGAAAAAATAAAATCTTGATATTTTGAAATTGTGGTGATTATTATTATTGTTATTGTTATTATTATTATTGATGGCACATTCATTTGTTCTTGTGAATAGTGTGACATGTTGCAGCTTGTTTTGATACCAATTCTTTTTCTTGTACATTGTAGTTGACCATCTTAGACTTCCATGCTATCTACCTGGGAATTTTGAAGTTCAAGTCTGGTATTTCAAAATAAATATTTCTTTACAATAACAATACCCTATGCCTGTAATCTCTGGCATTGGCATTCAAAAACCGTATATTGGGGATAACATCTTCTCTCTCTGCATCATATTTGAGTCAGTTGTAAATCTAGATATTTGAGGTCAATTATTTTTGTGATGTGATCTGATGTGCAGAATTACCTGTTTAAAGTTAATTACAACTACTAGATGTGATTAATTAATAAACTTTTATATCCTGCGTCAGTCTATTTCCTTTTTTCCCCCCTTTTTTAACTAATCATTTTCTTATTATTTGTATTTGCTAGATCACTAGGTGGAAATAATTTGATTTCAGGTATTTTGTTTAATTCCATCACACATTGCGACCTTCTTACCTGTTTTTGACAGTGAATATAATTGACTCCTTCTTTGACCTGACAATTACATTTGTGACCATATGGTTTACAAAGAGAGAATGAATTATTCATTTTAATGTTGCTTCTGGAGCAGGTTTTCATTTACTAGATGAATTAAATCTGTAGGTATCCTGTAGTAGATTTCAAAACTGGATGACTGCTGGTTGAATCTTGGAATGATCCTTTAGTAAGAAGTGTCATTTATGTTGAAAACTCATCTGCACTTCATAGCTCGTGTTTCCAAAGAACTAAACAATTCCCTCTTCTCATGTTAAAATTAAGACTTCTTTATTCTTATTTTTTATTGATAGTTTTCTGACAGGACTTTTTATTTCATTGGATAACAGCACGCAGATCTTACGGGTGACATAGAGGTCAGTACCAGTCATTAACTTTTTACACAGGAATACCTTGCCTTCTCTTTATTTTATGGCTCACATTTGGAGCACTTGTATATCCCTGGATATGTATATAAACATAGAAATTACTTAATTTGATGTTTACTTGTTGCTACATAACTTGAAAATACCTTTTGTGTTGTAATATTCAGGAAGCATTTCAGCGTTTGCCTCTTCCTTATATAGACGAGGAGTTTAGTGTTGGCATGAATTGGAAAGATTTCATGGAGAGCCAAGCTGAACCTGCTCCTTACGTCCATATCAAACGCAGTATCCTTTTAAATAGCTCAATTCTTGTTTTTCCTGTTGTAGGAATCATTAAAGCACTCCCCGTTTCTCTGCCTCCCTTTATTTTAGTTGGGTTAGGATTGTGCTCTCTATCCTCAGTTTAAAGGAAATTTCCTATTGAACAAAGACATTTACCTGTTCAAGAAGAAAAGGGACTATGCTAATGATGATGTCGGATGCAGAAATTGCACTTTTGATTCCACTTGTAGAAGCGATTGTGAATGCAGGTATCCTCCTTAACTTCGAACAATTGCTCATATTTTGGCTTTAAGCACAGTTATTTGCATCACTCTAAGTTTATAACTGTGCCCATAGGCATAACCTATTTCAAATCTCCTCATCATGCGTATTACATATGCTTAGTCCGATCCTCCATGTTGCTTTACGTTTGGAAGTTCAAATATGTCTTGGAGGCAAATCATTTAACGAAATTCAATTAATACCAATTTAAATAAATCGTTTGAAAATTAAATTTTTATTTTTAAAATATTTATTTAGATAATTGAATGTTATATTAAAAAAAATTTTGGTTGGTGTAATTCTATTTTATTTTATTTATTTTTTTTTTATAATGTGGATAAATCATCATACAAATTTTATTTGCGTCTCAATTACACATTTGGAAGCGAGTTGAATTCTTAATTTTTAGTATGAAAATCAAATGCTTTACCGTTCTATCATTGTGATAGTGGTGAGTGACTTTAATTTTTAATTGAAAATTTTTGGATGTTTAGGATACTCTATACTATAGTACAGTATTTAGTTGAGGCAAGATAGTGAATTATTATGGAGAAAAAAATTAAATTTGACTTAATTAATACTAATTTAAATAAATATTTTAAAATTTTAAAAATTAATAATATTAATATTTTTTAAAATAAACCAGAAATATATTTATTTAAATAACTAAATTTTGTGAAAAGAAGTCAGAATAACGTTTTGTTGGAGACTTGTGCAACCAGACACACCCCAATACTCAATAGGTTATGTACACATTTTTTTTCATTAAGAATTAGAGAAGGCTTTACCCTGTTCCATTTGTCTGGGAAAATGGCACCATTATTTTAATAGATTCCATTGAGACTATAACAAAGATGGGATTGGAATATTGGATGGTGTCGAGTTAGTTATTTGAAGAGTTTCTGTCGCTGATCTCATATAATAGTTGTCATTTCCTGTTTGTTTTTATCTCCTTCGTATTGATTTCGTACCTTCTCGTGTTGCATGGTGATTTTTCATTGCATTTATTTTAAATTGTAAACTTCGCGCCTTACAAATGTAATTCTCTTAAGTTTAATTTCGTAGTCCTCTCAAAAACACAGTATTCAACTTTGATATGTTTCTTAATTTGATATGACTCCAGGGGTCTTTCAATCAGCTGTTCAAAGGCTTGCCATTGTGCAGACTCATGCCAAAATAGACCTTTCCGCAAAGACAAGAAGATCAAAGTAGTCAAGGCATGCCTTTTCTCTTTGAGTATTAGCCACGACTTGCAAACTTCGTTATCCACATTGCCCATGGTGTTTGATTATTATATGCTTGTTCGGGTCCTTTGAAGGATTTTGTCTTAAAACTTGATAGTTAATTGGCAACACTTTTGTGTTTATATATTCATTATTTAGGCTAACCATCACATTTAAAATAAGAAATAAATTCATGAAATAAGTACTTTCTAACCTAGGATTAGCCTATTTTAACGGGTGATCCAGTGTTTCTTCTTTTGGTGTACCTTTAGCATTTGGCTGCAACTATAGTTAGAACTGGTTAAAAGATATTATAAGCAACCTTTCTATATAATCATGTTGCAATTGCTACAGTGAGCTAATGACGCACTCTTTGCATGTGGTTTTATCTCCGTTAGAGTTTCTTGGATTTAAAAAACTATGATCAATACTTTGTGGTATAACTCCTTTAGTGTGGAAGTGTCATTCTCTCTTAATACAGTCTTCTGTATCTGCTAGACGATGAATTCTAATTTTGAGATTTTGATTTTTGAATGTTTAGGTGATTGGCATCATATTCATACTTGGTTATTTCAAATCACTGCGTTCTTGCTTTTGGAGTCTTATGATTAACTTTCTTTGCATAAGCTAGTGCTTGTACTCACCTGCGCCACAACTGTCCTTCTTGGTTTTGAGCACAGTTACTGGCCTGTTGTCTTGCAGACAAAATTATGTGGATGGGGAGTTGAGGCATTGGAAAGCATTGAGAAAGGAGATTTTGTAATTGAATATATTGGTGAAGGTAAACAGTAAGCTCGCTTTTAGTTCTTATTTTAAATTATGAACATTTAAAATAAATATATTCAATTACAAATTCGTATTGAAGAAAGAAGCTCTTATTGTTGACTGTTCGAAGGTATTAACATTCAGTCCTTTTTGCTTCTGAGACAAACTGTTTTTCTTTTCTTCTTCATTCCCCCTTTTTTTTCTGTTCTTTGTATCACTCAAACTACAAATTGTTGACCATGGTGAAGACCAAAATTTTACCCAATTAAGAACCAAGGCATAGTTATTTTTTTTAAGGTAAATATGTTGTAATTTTGGCTGAAACTCTGTCATCCTAACATTTTTTTTTCCTTCTTTTTTGTAAACCTTTCTCTCTTCGCTTTATCGTTTATAGTCATTAATGATGCGGCGTGTGAACAAAGGCTTTGGGACATGAAACGCCGAGGTGATCAAAATTTCTACATGTGTGAAATCCGCAAAGACTTCACAATTGATGCAACTTTCAAGGGAAACGCTTCTCGTTTCTTAAATCACAGTTGCGATCCCAACTGTAAACTAGAGAAGTGGTCGGTACAGTTGCGCATAAATTTATTAAAGAAGCAATAATTTCATTGCACTAAAGTATAAGCTATTTATCTCCAACATATCTCTGTGATGTGTTACTCCTTCAGGCAAGTTGACGGGGAAACACGTGTGGGTGTTTTTGCCTCTCGTTCCATCAAACCTGGAGAGCCTTTGACATATGATTACAGGTATGTACAAATCTGGTTATCTGTTGATTGTTTAAGATCTCATTTTCTTTTTCATTACTTTGCAAGATAATGCTCATTATTTATGGCTCTACCTTATCAGATTTGTTCATTTTGGATCCATGGTCAAGTGCTTCTGCGGGGCCTCAAACTGCCAAGGTTTTTTAGGAAGCAAGAGAAAGAACAATGAGATGACCATGTCCTGGGGATGCAAACGACCAAGAACAGCAATCAAAGTAAAAGGTAAACAACTGATTCATTTAAATGTGATACCATTTTAGTCATTGATTCTTTGTCACAACAAATTGGCGATATAAGATCACACGCCCTGTGCCATTTTCAATTGTGTTGTATTCATTCCAAACTTTGAACTGCGTCATTGGACACAGTAAAGCAGCATTTGATTTTCAAACTGTACAAGTTGAAGTGATGCATTGAATACAGACTGTTATAATGGGACTTGTACAATAACACACAAACAAATTGTCACATGTTGTAGTTGCATGTGAGAAATTAGGCTTGAGCTTTTTATTTGTTTGTTGAGGATTGATTGATTGATTGATTGGTTGATCATAAAAGAACGTGCATCTCTGGCCATGCTGTTTTTCCTTTAGATGATGGCCATGTTGTTGGATCCTAGAAACGCTCATTCCAATGTCTGTATTGTCAGGCTTTCTTCAATTAATCAGGTGCATGCATTCCATTTCTTTTGCCAGCAGCTTTTCTTTTGATATATACATACCAACGATAAATTGTCTGCTTGGGGAATACTAAGTTACTAACTAACAGGGTGCGAAAGTATTATTTAATTATTTTTTAAAAATTTTAATTATTTAAAATTGATATATACTCATTAATTTAATATAATAAGATTTTATTATTACGTAAAAATTTTAATTTTAATTTTAAAGTATTTAAATTTTGTTAGTATCCATTGATTTAAACTTTCACCAGCTCAAATGAAAATTTGAACTTTTTTAATATTTATTTTAATCTCTAAATTTTATTATCTTAAGTGCGAAGCAAATTTATTTGGTTTTTAAATTTAACAAAAAAAAAAACATGAATAGGCAGGAACGATAAAAACAAAAAATAACTTTGATCTATATTTAAAAAATATATATGTTTTAGATTTTTATAAAAATTCAATAAATATCTGAATATAATTCACAGATCAAAATGCCATGATGCCATCACATAGAAAACCTTTTTCACCCTCTCCATTCTCTTTAATTTGTGTGCAATGTATATACATTATTAACAGAGAAAAATAACAATTAATTAAAGAAAAACAGTAATAATCAAAACCACTGGTGTTCCTTACATATACACTCACACTCCAGTCTCCGGACTCTCCACACAAAAAAAACCATTAAATAAGAAAATTGAAAGAAAAAAAAAGAGTAATTTTCACTTGTTTTTTACAATAGTGTTTAATAACTAAATAGTTTAAAAAAAAAAAACCTATAAATATCAAGACTGAGAAATCAGATCCTCCGATGCGTCCTCACGAAGTTCGTAGTAAGCAACCCAACCACCACCGAGCACGCACTCGCTCCACCGAGCAACACCGCCGCCGCTAACAACGCCGCCGCCTTCCACTGCCGTCCGTTCACCAGCACCGCCATCGCCGCCGCCACCACTCCGGCCATCACCAACCCCTTCTTCCAGCCCTCAAACCTACTTACCGCTACCCTGCATCCCTTGCAATGCACCACATGCCTGTAATACCTATTTGCCGGATTCTCCACCGCGGTCGCCCCCACTCCTCCCTTCGCCGGCGGGGAGGCCGCCACCGCAGCCACCATCCCCGCCGGCGCGTGCTCCACCACCGCCGGCTCCTCCGGCATCCTCACCGTGCTGTGCCCAAAGTAGTAAGGCATCCCATGCCCAGCCCTATCCATCCACTTCCGATACTCCACCACCCAACCATCGATCGATCGGAGATTCAGGTATAGATCCTTGGTCGGTGATTTCTCTTTCATTAGCACCTCGTTTTGCGATGATAGAAACCCCATGTCTTGCTCGAAAACCTTGCAAGCATTCTGGTGCAAGTACCAATTTGGGAGGATCTTGACAAGAGGTGATCTCATTGTTGCCCCAAACCTCACAATCAGCATTGATTTCCCTTGCCCTGATGGTCTACAAAGGAAGAGCGCTGAGAAATACTGCTTGATTCCTTGCTTGTCAGTGAACTCCAAGTTGTTTGATAAAACGCAAGGGGCTTCGAACCTTAGAATGTTCACTAAATCCGGAGTTTTGGACCTCCACCAGTTGCCGGAAAAGCCTCTGGAGGTTCTTTCAAGCACGGTGAAGCCTAGAGGCTGTGCATCCTCACGTTTGGCAGTGAAATCCGTGCGGTCATGGGAGATGGGGACGTGAGCAGGATCCATGAGGTTCTCAAGAAGGATGGAGTGATCATAGGGGAGCTCATGGATGGAGGAAAGGTCGGTGAAGCCGGGCTTTGCGTAGTGCTCGAACCAGGGGAGCTTCCAGGTGTTTGGAGGGTTCTTGTCCGACATCCATACCCATACGACGCCTTGAGAGTCTTTGATGTGGTATTTCTTTGCGCAGGCGGCTCGAGGTATTGTTGCTCCTTCTTCTAGCTTTACTTGTAGAA
This sequence comes from Dioscorea cayenensis subsp. rotundata, assembly GCF_009730915.1. Taxonomy (NCBI): domain Eukaryota; kingdom Viridiplantae; phylum Streptophyta; class Magnoliopsida; order Dioscoreales; family Dioscoreaceae; genus Dioscorea; species Dioscorea cayenensis. Next base: position 4,438,129 of record NC_052478.1, read on the forward strand.
ATGCATGTGAGAATGAACTACTTAATTAGGTTGTTTTAAGTTTCATTCATTGAATCAAATTGTTCTTGGTTTACTCGCAGAAATGCACATAAGAACATAGAACTTTAGATAGGTTTGAAGTCCATTGGATCAATTTTTTTTTTTTTTTAATTTAGGCTTTTTGTTGATAGAGTTATTGCACACAAGAACATAGTTTTACACTTTTACTTGTAGAAATAGATGACAGAAGAGCGAAGAACAGAGTTTTGAAGTTCATTCACTGGATTAAGTTCTTGTAGGTTTACTCACAGAAAGGCAGATGAAAATAAAGAACATAGATAGGCCTGAAGTTCATTCAGTGGATTAAATTCTTGTTATTTTACTCATGGAAATGCACCAAACATCAAAGAAAATAGATGGTTTTGAAGTTCATGACCTTGTTCACAGGATCAAGTTGTTCTAGTTTTTTACCCCTTTTTCTTCTAAGTTTACTCATAGAAAAAATGCAAACAAGAACAACAAGCACCAATGACTTTGGATTCACGAAATGGATGAAAATAGAAAAACACAACATGAAGGTTAGTGGAGGTATGTGAGTTTGGATTGTGCAATACAGGAAAAGAAATTAAGGAATTGATTTGAAATTGTTTGGTTAGAATTTGGATGTTGATGAGCAAATGAGGGGAAATGGTAACTCCTTACAGAAGCGCATATACACATTGGAGACACAAAGACAGAGAAGATAAAAGGCCTACAAACTCCCTTCAGAAGGATCACAAATAAGGGTGTGTTTGGATTAATGGAAACTAGAGGAATTCATGTGTCTGGGAGATAAGCAAGGATAAATGGTGTTGAAGAAGGGATCAACAGCTTCATTCATTAGATCAGAGAAACCCTAGAAAGATCACTGATGAAGGAGTGTTTGGATTTTGGATCGAGGGAAAGTAAAGGAAAAGAAAAAGAACAACATTCCCAAGTATTTTGAATTTTGGAATCTGATGGGAAGGAAAGAGAATAAAGTTCACATCACTTTCCCAAGTATGTGGAATGGAGTGAAGTAGGATTAACTGGCTCAAAACCAGCTGAGTTAGAGATCAAGCAGTAAAGAATGTGTGTGTGTGTGTGTGATCAGATAATTTGATGCAATTAATCCTTTGAAAATAAAAGACACAAAGGGATCTGAAAACGAACCTGAGGTATCTTCACACATTGGCCATCCCCTTCAAATTGCCATCCGTGGTACAAACATTCCAATGTCCCATCCACCAACTGCCCTTCTGAAAGTTTTGCTAATCTGAACAATTTTTCATTTCTATGTAAAGCAAAAGTATCACATGTCTACCATTGAAAGAAAGAACTGCAGATGAAGATCACCTGTGCGGGCATCGATCTTCATAGCACCGCAAGACACCGGCACCATCCCGATAAAGAACTAGTTGTTTGTTGAAGACGGTGAGGCCGAGCGGAGCGTCGTCAGGGACCTCCTTAGTAAGGTAAAGTGGATACCACTCCTCCTTCCAGTCATACTTTTCATTTGATATATTATCTTGTTCAGCCTCCACTGGTATTTGTGCTTGTTTCTCTTGAACACCTTCAGCCAATGCTGCACAACACACTTGCCCAAACCTTCTCTTTATCCTCTTATCCAATACTAGAGGTCTTGATATGTTACTAGTGTGTGCATGGGATGTTTTTGGTACAAGAGAGGAATTAAGTGTTCTTCTTTGATTGGAGAAGAGGCAGAGAGATGTGAATGCCGTGGGATGAAAAAGGGCCATTTTTGAGAATGAAGAAGAGGAGGGATAGTGGGGAGGTGTGTTTAGAGTAGGTTTTGAATGGGTTGTGGGTTTTTTTTTTCCTACACTCTTCTTCTGCTTTTCTCGTCCACACACTTAAATTATTCTCGTCCACACAAATGGCTGGAGTTCACTCACGATCACCGGGTTATGGATTAAAAGTCAAAAAAAATTATTTATTGGTGAGGTGTATTGCATCAAGGAACAGAATGTGATCAATGGTTTTGATAGCATCTTGTTATTGCATATCTGATGGTTTTATCCAGTTTAAGTGGTCCTGCTCTTGCCTTTGAAGAACTATATCAGTATAAGAAACAAATGATTGGACGTTTGATGATGGCATGGTGTTGACTGGCATGCAGTGTGCTATGCAATAAGATTTTTAAGATGTGGATTGTAAACCTAAATCCATAATAAAAAAACCCGTTATTACTACTCATTGGTTCAAATTTAAAAACATGGAGCGCTATGCAACCAGATTAAATGACTCACATACATTGAATTATCGACTTCTTTAAAATTACATGCATTTTAATGTGCGCCCTACCTGCATCGCTTAGTTTTACATGTGTGGGTATTTACTATCGGAAAAATATTTCTTTGATCATAAAATAGAGAACCATTTGATAAATGACCTCACAATTTACTAGTGATAATGTGTTTATCATTATCCTTTATGCATGTCTAATAATTTCATATCTTCAAACCCAAGAGCTACCCTGAACATTTTCAACCACATCTGAAGGTGAAAAAAAAAGAAAGAAAAATTTCTAAAAAATAGCGCTGATTAATTTCAGCGTGTAAAATGTAGAATAGATAATACAATTGAGCATAAAATCAGTCAAAGTTATCAACACGCTGGACATAGATAGTTACCGAATAACTCAGTTAAAAAACCATTCATGCCATCAGAAACACCACGCTAAGTATTGTAAATCCAGTTTGTGCATTTTTGATAATATCTAAGAATGCATCACAAGAACTGTAAGTTCTTTACTGGATGAACAAAAGGGATCAAGCAAATGGTAGCAAAGAGCATTGAACATTAATGGTGTTACAACGCAAGACGAACAGCAGTTTAACCTCTGGAATATTGAGGGATCTTTATAGAATAAACAAACCAAAGTACGAGACAAGAGACCCTAACAAGACATTGACCCTGGTTAAAAAACCGTATGTATTAAAGCAATTCAAGCTAGCTTTGATTGTACTTTCAGAAATGTGAGTTAAAGCCAGTCTTTGCCTTTTGCCACCTTTGCAGTTGCCTGCAGATCAAGTCCTCCCAAACCATAACAAGAGTATCATCTTCAAAGAAATCAGAGTGTCTAGAACTGACTGGGCACCTGATTTGAAACACAGTCAAGAGTTTTTTAACTAGTAAGAATAAAGAGGCCAAACACAATGATTTCAAGGGGATAACCTTATTTTATGATTCAACAATGCCTCATTTTAGTTTCCATTTTATTAGCAAGGAATGACTATTACCGTTATTAATTTTTTTTAAATTATCTTTAGCCTATAGATAAATATGCCACAAAAAAAGGGATAAATGTGGAACTTTCACATCATTATGATGGTGTGGTCAGGTACCTTAATCCTCATCTCCAGCATGTTCCAACAAATAGTTTGCTGCCAACTGCTCATCCCTGTCACATGCTAAGAATGCTTCAATCACCCGAGGTCGATCAAATCCCATAGCTTCAAGCTGAAAAATACATCTTAAGCTCATGAGAATATGTCACTACAAGCCATTGTCGTATCAAAAGAGACTAACCCTTTCTATAGCTGCCTGTTCCGAAGGGGTCACGCTGATTGAATTCGGCATCTCGTGCTCTGGTTGATCAAACAAATCCCTGTAAATACGGGTTAAAATGATCACAAATAAAGGTCGCCAACTTGAATGGAAACCAAATACTGAAGAGAAAGCAGGCTTTGCAATTTCAGGTCAAATCCATGACTGCAAGATAAAAACCAACTCCTTCCAATTTTTTAATTTCAATTTCTATTGATCAAGGTTCCTAATAAACCTTCAGATCTTCCCCATTATTTGGATAATAACAAAAAAGGTAAAGAAGTTGCCAAGAGCTAACATATCCCTCAGAACAAACTCATTGTCAACCTGATTTGAAAGATGCCCTATTAAAGGAGCAACCCTTTACACGGGAAGGTACTACCCTGCGATCACTTATAAACTATGCAACGTGATTAACCTTTTTCCATGAGATAGCAAATCACTGTGGGTTATTGCCCTAAAATTAAAAGCTACCATGATTCCCAATAATAATGATGTGAAGAGGTGGATGCTAGCGGGGGCATGACCACATGAATGGAAAAGGTTGACACATAGAATATCGAAGATCCTAATTGCAGCATGACATGAGAGAGAGATAAATGTGCCCCACAGTATAACGGAAACAAATGCACTATCATCCAGTGAAATGGTTCAAATAGGGAGAATGATAGTGATGAGTGGAAAATAACAAGGCAGCATAAGAACATGTCTGCACACAAACACTTGCATGTCTCAAGAAAATTTTAGCCCTCTAACACATAGTTTAAACAAACTAAATGTGATTTAAATATCAAAGGCAGTGGCTTCCAAAAGTACAAAATTATCAAAAACTATGTAAATGCATCCACAGATTAAAAAGGTATAAGAATTACTGTATAAACCAGACTTAAAGCAAAGCATGTCAAAAGCCAACACGCTATGACTTGTCTTGAAACCATAGGTAAAAATATCACTGCATTTAAGTTTTCGGCTAGTTTTTTCTTAAATTTGAAAGAACAAAGTAAAGATATTGCACGTATAATACTTGACAGCGCATTAGTCATATTTCAGCTAATTTGTGAGAGCTTATTACTAATACTGGTACTAATTTATGAGGATTTTTATGGAAAAGACTGAAATAATATGATGTATTAAGTTGTCATGCTTAAATAGATCGGAAGCATAAGTCATTGACCCACCGCGAAAATTTCCAAAGCCAAATTACATACTCACCCTTCAACACCTTCAACAGGTTCATTTATTAGCTGTAGAAACTCTGCATGATGCTCTTGAATCAATCTTAGAAGATGAGGGTTTTGTTTGGCTAGCTCTTGTAGCATTGGCTGCAACAAAAATATCAATTCTGAAAGCCAATTCTGCAATCAAAAACATAAGGTTGATACATATATCAGAGAAGGGCAAACCTGTAAAATTTGTGGATTGGCTTGCACCATTGCGCGCAATGCTTGGAACTGAAGATACAAAAAGAAAAGCACATGTGAGCAATCACAAACATTACTTCAGAAAATTAACATCAACCTAGAGTTTAGGGTTGTATGTGGGCATTGGGAATAATTACCACCTTAAAGTTTGGCGTACTGAGCGCAATAGATCAAAGAATATGTAGACCATGAGTAGGAATTTTATGTTTATTCTAAACTTTAGTGACAGTGGCCATTGACAATCAGACATTGGCAAGGATATTATATAAAAATGTAAACTGTCAGAACATTAGTGATGATGGCCTCCAAAACAGAAATAATACACCTCAAAACTGCAAAAACATTTGCTAAAAGGGAGCTACCTAGGCTTCGAGAGCAATATGCAAGAAATCCATAACAATCCCCTCCAATTTCACTCTATCAAATATGGCAAGCAAACAATGTAGTTTATTGGTGTGAATTTTAAAAGTAAATAAATAACTATGAGTTTATGAAGGAGAGAATGCAGATGCAGATAACAAACAATTAAGTTAAAATACCAGAGCTTTAATCTACATAATGTCTTCAAAGAGAAACACATTAGGCAATACAAAAGCTCCAAAATCCTAAATACCTAGCATAAAGAGCATGTGGCAACTTAGATGAAAGGTATGGCTACATTTAGGAAAGAATAGTAATTTATCTTAATAGCCTAAAAACATGAATTGATCAGAAACTTTTAATAAGAAATTTTGATCCACCAAATCTACATATTTCTAACACTCGATGCTTGCCATAAATTACTTTTTAGAAATAGAGGTTATAATCTAATCGATGAAATTTGAGTAGCAAGAGAAAAGATAATATCAAAACATAATAAGGACAGTATACAAAAGACATTATCAAAGGTGTATAAGTAATGTCAAATGAAGACAATATACCTGTTGATTGTTTCTTAGAAATTCAAGAGCACCACCTCCAGCACCCACACCCGTATTTTGAGCCCCCTGTTTAACATTTAACCATTCAAAGGCCAATACAGCAAAAGCCATATCATATTGAATAATCCTATTGACGGTAACACAAGGAATTTGACCTGTGGAAACATATCCAGTGGAGAAGAATTTGGCAATCCGGTAACAGCTGCGTCAGTTGTGTTTCCACCAAGACTAGACTGGTTAAGAGGGTTAGTTGCAGCTGGGATTGCAACTTCTGCCGAGGCAGGAATACCCTTGCATAAGTAAAGTAAAATATAAGATGGCATACACTGTTAACTTTATAGAATCCCATATCATCCAGAAAAAAACATCTCATACAGAATACAAGTACTCCACAGCACGCTCTGGGTTATTGTAAGCAGCACGGAGTGCACGTTGAACTGTTTCTTTGTCCCAGTTACCACCACCCATATCCATCAAATGTTGAACCATTGGCTCAATGTTGCTCCCTGCAACTATGTTGGATGCAGCTTGACCATATGCATTAGAAGATCCACTGCATTAAGAAATACAACCACTGAATATCACCACAACACTGAGTCACTAACTAATTCAGACATTCAGAAATTCCTAAATGATAAATGGGCTAAATAAATTCTACAAGTAAAGATTGGAGAGACAAAAGGCAAACCAGGGCATAACTATTTGTTAGATCAATGTGAAGGCCAAAGTTATTGCACCTTCAATAATTGCAAAAACAACTGAAAAGGCTTAACTTACATATATTTTCCAAATTCCCAAAAAAAAAGCTACAAGAAAATAAACATTTTGATGGTTCGGTGAGTTTGGCATCAAGCCATCACCTAAGGTCAATTTGAATCATAATAGTTCTAAATACAAAAAACAGAGAAGGAAGAAGTCCAACAAAAATGACTGATGCTACAAATGTGTTGCAGCATTATTAAATAATTACAATGACAACAGATTTCAGATTGGAAGCAGCATACAGCACGGATTGCTAACAAGTGTTAAGAGGATCAAAAAGCAAAGTGCACAAGAGCAAAATATTCTTAGCCAAATAAAATACATAAAAGATAATTAAACAGAACCCATGTACACTTACAAAAAATTATACCTTGTAGTTGTTCCTTCAATGGCACTTGCAGTGTCAGCTGATGACCTGGCACAAAAAGCAATCAATAAAGCCATCTAGTACCAATAGATCTGGTAAAAAATATAAAAGAAATGAGAGGAACATACGGAGCTTGAGAAGGAGTGTCAACAATGGGAGGTTGATTGGGTGCAGCAGCTGCTGAAGGCTGGGTAGAAAAATATTTGCCAACCAAAAACGACAACCTAATTGTTAAATTTAAATATATATATATAACTCCAACAACATCACAGAAGATTACCTGAGTAACAGCTGAGGATCCTGCTGAACCTGAAGATTTATTCTGAAATGGTACAAACAGTACTAGTGCTATCAAAAGGAATTAAAAAACCGAGAAATAAAATACAATATATTATTTGAGAAGAAAATAAAATAATATGGTGGTGAGAACATGGAAGTCATGTGGAAAAATTTGTGCATCTGTCCAATAAGATTTTTCACAATGTCGTGAACACTGAGAATGGTTACCAGATATATAACGATCATAGCTATAATGGGAATTTCAACACACAAACATGAAATAGCTCCACAGAAGTATGATTTCAAAGGTAGAAAACACTCGTATAGCCAAAGCAAGGCAAGATAAAGCAACATAAGAAAGAGAAATTCAAACAAAATGTTTACTCTAACAAAAACACAAGATGAATACCTGAGTAACAGCCGAGGATCCTGCTGGACCAGAAGATTTGCTCTGAAATGGCACCACATAAGAAAAAATAGAATAAATTAAAATAAAATAATTTATGGTGGTCAAACATGGGTGTCACATAGCAAACTAGACACATTTGTCCAATAAGGCAAAGTCTATGTCTTGCGTTTTGCGTATAAAGAACGCTTAACTGATATATGGTGACCATAGGTAAAATGGGAAGTTCAAAACAAACATAAATAGCTCCATAAAAATATATCTCAGGCAAAAACTTGACTAGCCACAATCAAGACATGATAAAGCACCTTACTGAGCATGACAACAAGAAAACCTTCTTCACCAATGTTATTCTCTTCCAATGTGCTTTCATCTTTTAAAACCTTTCCACTGTAAATCAGTAACTGCAAACCACATGGATAGCTCTCTTTTCCTTGAGCCTCCTCAATATTCTTTTTCACTGCCATAACCTACAAAGGAAAATTCAAAAACCAAAAATCATCATGAATATAGATCACAAAATAAAGTTTAAACTAAGAACTGTAATCATGACCTACTGATTTCAGCCTACATCAAACATGACAAATGAAAGAATCAACATCTGCCTCATGAAAGAAAAATATAATTAACCAAAGCCTAATGACAGTTCACCAAGCAGCCTTTCGAATTTTAAGAAATACAGATACAGTGTTTGTCTCTTTGGTTTTTGTTTTTAGGTGTCTGTATCAAAAAGAGGGAGAGAAAATACAAATCACAGTGATGTCTTATGCCACATAAGTCTACTTGCATCACAATGAACATTGCTGAAGATCACTATGAGCATTATTTCATATAAATTCTAAGAGAAATTTCTCTAAGAAAATATATGAGAAGGTCCACCTTATTGTATATAGGTTTTTTGAATTTCGTGAGCTATAGGATATTTGCTTTAGAATCACAGGACTCAAAAAGTATATTGTGTTGTTTTATATGCATAGACAGAGAAAAAGCACATAAATCAACATAATATGCAAGGAAATGTATGTCTGCATTTTGGATTCCCACGTCAGATCATATGATAAAGCATGTATCCAAAAACGTCAGACCATACGGTGCTAAAACAGAAATCCAGCTACCAACAAGAACATAAAAGGCAACACAAAGCATGAGAGAAGCTATTGAAAAGTACTAAAAACCATTCAGCAAACATAGCAACAACATGCACCTATAATCATCAACAGTTAGCTTTGTCCCTAACCAAATTAGCTCTCAATAGTTCATATTTGTTCAATACATTCTAAAAATCAATGATTTACAATAAGAATGGTCACACAGATGCTCAAAATCCACACACACATCAACACCTGACCTAAACAACCACTAAGCAAAATTATAAATAAAGCCAACACCACTACAGAAAACTTTAAAAATGCAGCCAGCCAGAACAAACAAAATGAAACAAAATCACACACGAATCCATTGTAATTTCCAACGGATCAAAATAATTCCAATCACTTCCATCGATAATTTAAATTGTTCCTCAAAAATGTCATGAAAATCAACGCTTTCCAACAAGAATCACTGCTCGCAAGCGACTTCAGTTCGAAATCCACATACTCAATCACTGGATGATCTAAACTACTAAACGGACAATTAACAAGCTCCATACTACTCAACAAAAACCCCACCAAAAAAAAAATCACCATCAAAAAAGAAGAAACAGATGATCAAACAAAACCACAAGAAGAGCCAATGAAATTCTCCAACAAATTCCATAAAAAGGGCAAAATCAGGGACGAAAGAGTGTGAGAAAGAGATTGACCGTGTCGCTGGGCTGAACCTCGATCTGGAAATGGCTTCCCTTCAGCGTCTTGACCGTGAGCTTCATCTCGGCGAAGAGGAATGAGGAACCCTAGCGAGAGGCGAAGAGAAGAGAAGAGGTTTGTTCTCGAGATCAGAACTCCAAGAGATGATGAGAACGCGAGAAGTGCGGGAGACGAGGCCAGTGTGGTCTTAGGCCTATTTATAAATACTCCCGCACGTGCAAAGCCCGTGATATCAGAGTGATTCTTTTAAAATCTAGAATATTCTCATAAGATTAATTAATAATGAAAGATTAAAATTTTGATAATGTGATTAATGTGTTTTTAAATTTGTTTTGGGTGTTTGGATGGGAATCTAAAGTAAAATTAATTTATAAATTGAATTTAGATATACATTAATTATGTTTCTAAGAAATAATTAATTGCTTCATCTTTTGATTAAAGATAATTATTATAAAATATGAAATTCATATTTGTGTTTATTTATAATGCACTTGATTATTTATTATAATAAATTATCTATCAATTAGAAAGGCAACCCTAATAATAATTCAAGAATCATTACCATCAACCAAAAGTTTTTCATTGTTGTGTAATTATTGTCAATAAGAATGCATACAAGCTTATATTTCAAAAGGTCAAAAGGTAAAAAAAAAAAATAATTACTTAATACCAAAACTGAGTCATATTTGGATTGGACATGTGAAGCCACTTTTTTTTTTTCTTTTTTTTGCAAAATTTCTTTAAAATAAATAAATTTAGTGGTGATTTTAAAATTACATTATTAAAATGAATAACTATTAAAATAGAGTTCCTAACCCCTTAACCACATTTACTCAACTTTTTTATATCCTTCTTTTTAAATCCATCAGTTCATATGTCCATATTTCTTTTTATTTTTAAAACTCTTTTAATTTGTTCAACAAAAGATTACAAAATATTTTATTATCTGACACAAAGACATCAGCTGTATATTAATCTATTTCCCACCTTACTTTCAAGTTCAAGTGAACATTTGTGAAATGAGAAAAATGTTAATTATTAAATTATTCTTAATAGATAATAAAGTACATATTTTTGTGAATTGACTCAATTAAAAAATATATCATATTTACATATATTGATAAATCCTAGTAGATGACAAGTCAACTTAGATTATTGTAATTCAGCATCCAATTAGTAGCCAACACATAACTATATAAATATCAACCACTGTTTCTTCCCATTTTGGATATGTAATATTGGCCCTAATCAATTAGATAACTAATGATAGCTCTCCTAATATCAATCACTTTTTGACAAAGAGAAGAGCACATGTAGGAATGTATAAGTTTTATGAATATTATTGAAAGACAAATATACCATGCTGAATTTGAAACTCTAAATATGATCACTCCATATGATATTTTGAGACTAGCTCTATAGGGTAATTTATTGTTCATTTAAAATTGAAGATGTATTAACTTATTTTTTGTAGATATTATATACATATTATATTGATGAAAATTTAGTTTATTTATGGATGGGTTTTTTTTTTAAGGTAAAATTCAAAATAAATGCAATCACATTTGTCATTGGTATTCAATTAGTTTCTTTTAAAAAAAAAAAAAATCAAAACTCAAACTTTTAATGAAAATTGTAAAAATTAAATATTAACTTATTCAAATCTCAATAGAATTAATAAAAAATATATTATATTTATAAAATTAAAAAATGAAATTGAGTGTAATAAGAACTAAGAGGTAAGAGAATAATATATATAATTACCATTATTAAAAGAAATTAAAAACAAATATAATATGCATGCACGAACCATAAACAAATAAAAAATAGTGGGATATCTCATATCTGGGCTAATGTTGAGATATTAATATAATAAATATTCTTCAAAGAATGCTATTTTAACAACTATTTATTTTTATAATATAATTTTTAAAAATACCCTCAAATTTATTAGTTATAAATATTTTTATCCAAAAAAAAACCATATGAATTACCGCCACAACATGGTAGTACAATTGACTTCTTTACAAAAAATTGAGTATTCAGTTTTTTTTTTGTATAGTTTTATTATTATTATTATTATTATTATTATTATTAATATTAATTATATATACATCTATACATACAAAGATGTATAATTTTTTTTAATAATATTTAAATTTTTATTTATATTACTTATAATATTAATAATTGAAAAACATTAATTACACATAATTATTTATGTAATAAATGTCCATGAGACTTTTAAAATCCAAGGTATAAAATAGTTTCTGAGCTGTTTAATTATATTATTTTATATATGATATTGCCTCAAAACTCCTCACAAAATTTTAAAATCACTGATGCGAAACTGGGAGAAATTTTAAAACCCTAAATGCCTAATTATAATAAATGTGAGACATATACAGTATGCACAATGAACTAATATCAATAGGGTAAAAGACTGTTACTTATATAGATTATTTAAAAAAAAAAAAAAAAATCCAAGCGGTTCAATACTTAACGTTAATTTTATGGCAAGAAATGGGTTTAATTTTTTGAATAATCACTAAAGTTTGGTAAAATTACATTTTGCTCACTCAATTTTGATTTGTTTCTAAATAATCATTGAAGTTATTAATTATTTCAGATACCAGTCACCCGAACGATTATCGGCTTCATTAGCTGACGTGGACACCGTGAAAAGTCCAGTCAGCGCACCGGAGCCACCTCAGCCCATCCGTGCCACATCACCTTCATCACCATTAAAATAAAATCCATTATCTAGGCTTCTTTTACTTTGTTTTTATCGCCCAGCAAGACAACGAGGAAGCGGCGAGCGGTGACTGTCTGGAAGGAAAGCAAATCCAAGGTTGAAGACAAAGAGGAGTTCTGGTGCTTTAAGGATGTCGGTGAGTTGGGAGATTCGACGCAATGGTGACAAAAGTCCAGAATATTGTAAGTGAAACCAATTTCGGTGAAACCCTAAACTTTGGATCTATTGCTAAGGTGTAGATTTAGCTTTTCAATGTTAGGGTTTTTGATTGTTGAGTTGAAAAGAAAGGATTGTGATGAGTGGTTTTTGTCTTCACATGGTGAGGTAGGGGTTTCTTCCTCTCGGTTTGAATTTTAGACTGGAGCTTGATGATTGTCATGATTGTGATGATATTCTCTGTTTTCTTTTGTTGTTTGCTGTTTGTTTGAAAAAGTTTGGTTTCTTTATTATTATTTTTTTATTTTTTGTGTTCTTCTTTGTTCTTTTGTATAGAGTAAAATCTATTCTTATGCTTACGCTTACTTTGTATGCCTTGAAACCCTTTGTTATGGATGAGGACTTGTTCTGCTTGTTTGCTTTCTTTGCCTTGTGTGTACATATATATTTGAAAGTAAAGCATTTTATGGGTCCTCACTCGATTCACTTGTGCAATTTGATCATGTTTCCTTATTGTTTAGTTTTTTTCTTCAGGTTGTTGTTGAACTACCAATAACCTAGAATTGGAAGTTGTGAAGATGCAGGATTTGATTTATTTCTTTATTGATCAATTTTTCTTCTTCATGCATATGAACAACTTTTAGTAGTAGAGATGATTTTTGTAGTTTTTTTATTCTTCTTTTCACATCTTTATTGTTTTGAATCACTCACCAATGTTGAATTGTATTTTTTATTGAATGATTTTAAATTGTGACCCTTTCATAATGTTTACCAATACTGAGAGCTCAATAAAAATTAAAGTAACCCTTTCATAATAGGAAGTGTGGTGAAGCTTGTTGGTGCTAATTATTTAGGTAATTTGTACGAGTATATTAGCTGAATTAGTATGTCTAGGCTTAGTTTTGTTTAGGCCTACTCATTGCCTATATTTTTTTTTCTTTTTATCATGTTAAATCCAAGCATTTTAATTTTGCAATGGGTGTGTTTTTATTGAACAGTTATGAATTGTGTTGAATCTTGTTGGTGTTATCCATTTCTATATTATGAAGTGTGGTGAAACTTGATGGTGTTAATTATACAAGTAATTTGTACAAGCCTATTAGCTTATGTATGTTAATAATTCCCTTAGTATGATTAATTATAGTATTCATTGGCTTAGTATCATAGCACTGATTCTATGGGTTTAGCAAACTATCATTGGTGACTTTAGAGCAACCTGAGCTACGAGTTAATGAGGCTTTTGAGCCCTAACACTTGTCCTCAAACCGTTCGGTCTCTAAATGATTTTTTGGGATTCCTAATAGAGTCAGTGTTTTTTAGTAGCTTAGCTTTTGGGATTTTCTAAATGATTTAAGTCTGGCTTTGTTGAATCAAATTTCAGTACCCAATGCAGAACTATTCACTATACATATGCAGTATATGGTAAGTGGAGTACAAGCATTGGCAGGATATGTTGATTATGTATGTGCAGATCAAATTTCTAGACTTGAATTACTCAGCATGGCAAGAGAATTTAATATGGAAGTGGAAGGGTGCAGTATATGGTATATGGATGCCCATAGTGCAAACTGTCTAAAAGAGATAGTAACTGACCTAGATGCCTTGGCAATGGCTAATTCTGTTGACTCTAGAAGAGAGATTAAAGTATGTATCAAGACTACCAGATTACTTGTTGTGCATGAAGATGCTGCAGGTGGCAGTAAAGGGAAAACCTTAAAAGAATCTTATTTTGAGTCAGATGCTTCTGAGGAAGAGGATTTGGAGGACATTCTCATTAGGGATAGCAGTAAGGGGAAAAACTTGGAAGAAGAAGTTGAGATATCTGACTCAGAATACAGCTTTGGTGGGGAGTCAGATGATGGTGGCAAAAATGAGTATGATTCTTCACATGTCTTGGTAACAGTGGAAGGAGAAGCCCCCCCGGTTGACTTTGATGGGTAAACCTTGTCTGATCATGTACATTCCGATGCGTTACATTCTTGCTCTTCAACAGATTCAGAAGAAATTAAGCCTTCAAGACCAAAATTCTCAGAGTTTAATGAAGATACTGATATGGGTGACCCTCAGCTTCAAATAGGCATGAAGTTTAGGGATTTTGATCAATTCAAAGCAGCTGTGAGGAATTATGGCATAAAGAACAGATATGTGATGAACTTTAGGCCAAATGATAGCACAAGATGCAAAGCTATATGCACGAGAGGGTGTCCTTTTTATTTGTGGGCTTCCCTTATGACTAGGGGTGTCAGTACAGTGCAAATCAAATCAGGTCACCTTAAACATGAATGTGCAAAGGAACACAAGAATAGACATGTGAATGCAATGTGGATAGCAAGAAAATACATGGAACAACTCAGGGCAGACCCTTCTTGGAAGCTCAGTGGAATAATGCAAGCTGTTAAGTTAAATCAAAATGTTGAGATTAGCAGACTAACAGCCTACAGGGCAAAATCAATTGCTTTGAGGTAAGTTTTTACAATTAAAATTTAAATTTGGGTTATTGATTTTTACTAGTGAAACTAATGCTTTCTCTTTGTTAATGTGTGTTATTTTTTTCAACAAAGGGAAATAGATGGGGATGAAGCAACACAGATGGCCAGTTTGTATGACTACAGGTTAGAATTGCTCAAGACCCACCCAGGATCAACTGTCAAGTTCAGATGTGATGATGGAATTTTTGAAGCTATGTATGTGTGCCTTGCACCACTCAGGGCAGGTTTCTTGTCTGGATGTAGGAGAGTTATATGTGTTGATGGGTGTTTCCTTAAAGGAGTTTATGGAGGTCAACTTCTGTCAGCTGTAGGTGTTGATGCAAACAATTGCAGTTACCCAATGGCTTGGGCTGTTGTCAACAAAGAAAACAAATACAACTGGTCCTGGTTCTTGCAATTGTTAGGTGAAGATCTGAATATTGAAAACAGCCATGGTTGGGCATTTGTCAGTGACAGGCAAAAGGTATGAATGTCCAGCTGATTTTTTCTATATTTTGATTTTGTATGTCCTAGTTGATTATGTTATATATGTCCTAATTGGTTGTTTCTTCTGACTTTGTACATCATGCTGAATTTATATGTTATATATATATATATATATTGTATGTTCTGATTTTGTATGTCATGCTTGATTTCACAATCTGATTTTGTATGTGAATTTGTATGTTATGTTGTGTTTTCCCCAACTCTATTTTTTTTTATTTTGCATGTGAATTGGTTGAATTGGCTGTTTCTTTTGATTTTGTACATCCTGCTGAATTTATATGTTATACATATATATTGTATGTTATGATTTTGTTTTGTATGTCTTGCTTGATTTCACAATCTGATTTTTTTTATGCTGTTTTTCACAATCTGATGTTGAATATAATTGTTGAATTTGTATGCATGTTTTGTTTTTTTTTCTTTTGTATATCCTGTTTAAGTTTTCTAGTCTCTCATTTGTTGCAACACAGATGTTATTTTAATATCATTGTATTTTAGTATCATGGTATTTTAATATGATCATGTATGTGAACTATTTTAGTATCATGGTATTTTAGTATCTCTCAGTATATTGCATGTTTTGATTTTTTTTTTTTGTTGTATATCCTTTATGTGGTGATGGGTTGTGGTGTGCCCACCAATTATTAATCTATCGGGTTTAATCAATGCAATTGATGAACTATTTCCTAACAGTGAACATAGGTTCTGTGTGAGACATATTCACACCATTTTAGGAAAAAATTCATGGGAAAGGGACTTAAGGACCAGATGTTTCTTTGTGCCAAAGCAACCTACCATGCTGCATTTGATAGAGCAATGAACATCCTCAAAGGAATGTCTATAGGGGCATACGAGTATATGAAGAACATAGCTTCCCAACATTTGTAATACCCTGAACCTTTGGATACCTATTGGAAAATATATTCAGGGTATTACTACAGTTACAGTAAGAATTTTTCTACAGAGTAACCTTGTGGAGAAACCCCAAGTGGAAAGAACAAAGACCTAAGTGTGAAAGTTTATAAAAGATTTTTGGTTAAAGAGTAATAGAAAAAGGATTGATGTGAAATATTTCTGAAAACCAAGGACTGAAAGGTAAGGCGGTGGGGACCTTTTTGAAATATTGTGTTATACTTCAAGGACCATTGGATAATTTGAAAGGACCTTTTGAGAATATTTTTTTATAACCCAGGGACCATTTGTGAGTTTTTCAGGAACTGTTTTGTAAGAAATTATATTTCTAGGGACTGAAATTGAATTTCGGCTGAATCATAAGATTGGAGAAAAATCTAGAGTTGATGGTCTTCTTCTTCTCCTTCATCCTTCTTATGCTACAGTAACCCGAGAGTTTTAAAAAAAAAAATGAAGAAAATGGGAGAAATTAGAGGTTTCTAAAGAGAAAAACTTGGAGATCGTCGGAGGGAGCTCGCCGGAGGGATGACTTGGCTTGGTAAGAGGCTTCCTTGTATTGTTTTTGGCATGTGTATGTATGCATGTATATGTATGTATTTATGGTTGGATTTGATGAAAATGTTGATGAATTTGAAGAAATATTAATGAGAATGATGAGGGTGTTGTTTTGAGATGAAATTTGTGTCGAAAAACCTTGTATTGGTGATGAAATTACTTGAAAATGGAGATGAGATTGCCGGAATTACTGTAGCAATTACTGTAGCACCGAGATTAGGGTTTGGTTTGGTTAATTAAGTTGATGATGATGATGATTAAGGTGTTAATGATGATGGTTAGATTGAAATGGGTTGAGTTAGTCCAATTGATTTGGTTGGATCAAACCAAGTTGAATTGGTTGAGTTGAATTGATTTGGTTGAGTTGGGCTTGATCAAATCAAGTTGAGATGGTTTGGGTTTGGTTCAGTTGATTTGGGTTAAGGGTTTTGGACTGAACCAAGTTGGTTCAATGGATTTTGAATAAGAATTGAGTTGGTTCAAGCTGGTTCAGGTTGATTGAGTTTGGTTCAGTGCAATTAAGCTTGGTTCAGTGCAATTGAGCTTGGTTCAATGGAATTGAGATTGGTTCAGATTGGTTTAACCGTGTTTAGTCTAAATTGAGTTGGTTTAAGTGCAATTGAGGGCCAGTTGGATTATGCAAGGTCGGATTTTAACCGATTGGAGTGAGTGGGCCCAATAGAGAGTTGATTATTATTTTTGTATTTTCTTTTGAGTTTAAATATATTATTTATTTTTATTATATTATTCTGTTAGGTGTTGTTCAGTCTTGGGAGGGAGTTCCAGGTCTAGCAAGGAACCCAAGGACACCAGGTGAGTTGGTAGTGGCTATTATTTTAAATAATTGATTAATTATTATTATTTTGAAATAATTATTTAATGGCTAGTATTTTGAAAATAATTGTTTAAGTATTTCTTTTTATCATGTTTAATTGGCGTATAATGTTGAGGTATACGTATATTTATTTGCCGTTGATGTTCCTGACAATCGTATTGATACATCAATTTCGTATAATTATACGTATTTATAAATAGTATAAATACATGTATATGTGATTTAATTATTCGGTTCATGAATTTATTTTTGGATGGTTATATATGCTTTGATTTGGAATGATTTGTGAAATCATGTGCGTGTATTAAAATGTTTTACCGACAATATTTGTGGGACTGGTTTTCATTCCTGGCATAGGAATGGTATTTTGTATTTGGACTTTACTGGTATTATGCATGTATCGTACTGTGAATGTCCTGGATAAGGACCATGTGATATGATTTATACAGTTTGTATTATTGCTGCATCTACATGTTGGTTTGGATGGTGACGGCGGGCTAAGGCCCGACTACTGCAGTAGTGGGTCCCCACGGGCCAGCCTTTAGAGGTGGCGTGGTGGACCTGAGTGTTGATTTGTCCAGATCAGGTGGGAGCGTAGAGCCCTGATTGGATTATACATCGGGATCCCAGAGTCACCACATGGGACCGATGGGCCAACGTCAAGGGTACGAAGACCTTGGCGGCTCCTAACCTAGTCGCGACGGCGGCTAAGTGGGGGAGAGTTTTCAGGCTGTGGAATTGAGAATGAATTTTTATATTACTTGTTATTTTGGGTTGTGATGAGGGGGCGAAGCCCAGCTGTCGCTCTTAGGAGGGCAGTCTCTCACAACAATTTGGATTTTCTTAGAAAATTGATTTGATATTGATTTATGATGAGTTTATGTTTCAAAAGTTCTTTAAAGACGTATTTTGCTAGAATTCTGTTATTTTGGAAAAGTTGGAAAATTATTTGAGAAGTTGGTATTTATATACTTTATATACACTGTATTTTAGTATTTGAAATTATTAAGCCACTACCGACCAACTGAATGTGCTGTAGCTGCAGGAGCAGGACCCTAGTTTGCCTGATCGAGTATAGAGCTAGTCAGGGTTGAGTCCAGGACTATAGTGGGTCCCTCTTTCTTTCTTTCTTGTTATTGGTGTCATGATCTTGTAGCGGTTGTACCCGCAAATTAGAGTGATTATATTTATTGTATTTATGTATTTGAACATATACTTGGTGAAAAATTGTAAATTGTGATTTGTAGGTCTGATTTTGTTTAAAACAGGGTGTCAGTTTCCAGTTAAAAGAGAATTTTAACTGATGGGTGCCACATTTACCTCGGTAGAAGGGGTGGGTGTGACAACATTGGTCTAGGGCATATTTTCAAACACATTTCAAATGTGATATTTTGCTCAATAACTTGTGTGAGGGTTTCAACAGTCATATACTGGAGGCCAGGACAAAGGGTATAGTGTCTATGAATGAAATAATTAGGACTCAATTGATGATTAGAATACAAAAAAGAAGAGATTCAATGAAGTATTGCACAACCCAACATTGTCCAAGGATCCTTAAAAAATTAGAGATATACAAACAAATGAGTACATTCTACACACCAACTTGGTCAGGGGGGCCTAAATATCAGGTAGTAGGCCCTGATGGGCAGTTTGTTGTTGATAAAGAAGAAGGGAGATGTTCTTGTAGGGTTTGGCAATTAAATGGACTGCCATGTAGTCATGCAGTAACAGTCATATATTATAACAATGAGAGACCTGAAACCTATATCAATCAATGCTATAGTGTGAGCACATACTTATCAACATATGGGCACACCTTAAACCCAACCCATGGCAGGGATCACTGGCCCAAGAGTGACCAAGGACCAATGACACCACCATTGGCAATCAACAAGAAAAAAGGTAGGAGGACAATGTTGAGAAGGAAAGAATTTGGTGAAGAAGTGAGAGGCTTCACAAATGGGAAGGTGAGCAAAAGAGGAGGCCATGTTAGATGTGGCTTATGTGGTGACAAAGGCCACAATAGAAGATTTCATACTAAACATGTATGCTTGGCATCTAAATGGTTCCAAAAATTTAAATTATTATACATTTTTTACATCATCATCTCAATTTGCAGGCTAATAGGGGTAATACAACTGGGAGTCAAGCTGAGGTTGGCATTGGGTAGGACAGACATGTAATGTTGATTAGCTTAATTTATTTTTTCTTTAAACTTGTCTTATGGTATTAAATTACTCTCTAGCAGGGTGATAATGAAAATGCAACTGCAGAGATGAGCCAAACTCCAGTTGAAACAGTTGAATTAATTCAATCAAGTCACCCACATGGATCACAAGATCCTTTGTCACAGGTGAGGCATCTTAATAATAATTGTTACAGATTTTCCCCCTCACAGTTTACAGTTTCACTTAAATTGACATCACATTTTGTTGTAGGTAATTTCCACACCTGAGCTTCATGGGAGGACAATGGTTGAGGGTGACGACAGTCACAAAGAGAAAAAATTGGCCACTAAAGGAGGTAAAGGGGCTGAAACTAGAGCTAGGTCAAGAGCCCATCTGACTCACAGGGGTAATGATGGAGGGCCTTCAAAAAAAAAATAGAGTTTGGCTTCCTTGAAAGGAAGGTTTTATATTTTTTGTCCTGGGAAAGTTTTGTAATGGCAACACTTTAATTAATTCCTAGGTGTTTATATCTTGAACTTCAACTTCAATGAAGTGACTAATCTGATATGTACACAGATGATGAAAGTGTTACAATTATAATCAGTGAATTTTGTACACAATGAAAGTTTGTATTTTTTTTGTGACTGCAGGATAAAATCAATGAATTTTGTACACAACTTTTCTAATAGCTAGTACTTAAATTAATTCCCATATGCATTTTGACTTTATGTACTCCTATCTTGAACTGAAAGTCAGTGCAAAATGGAATTTTTTGAAAGTCAGTGAAGTTAAGTAATTTGCTATAAATTTTGTACAAAGATGATGTTTGTGATCCAATTCAAATCAATATAAGTTATCAGTATTTGATCATTGAATTATGTTTTTGGTTTTTGGTTCCACTTTAGTTGATATTTGAATGTGAATGCTAAGCAGAATTTTGTCTCAATTGAATTTAGCAGGAGCATAATTTTTCTCAGTTGATGTTTACAAACTCATGTTTGAACAACCTTTTTACTGCAGAAAACATGGTTGAAAAAAATATAGGATCACTGCACTTGTACTTGTAATTAATTGTGAACTTAATTTGAAAAGATTTAGGGAAATTAATCTGCACTGTACTTGTACTTGTAATTAATTTGCAGAAAACTTGGTTGAAAAGGATTAAGAGGAAAATTAATCTTACAATTGTAATTAATCTTGAACTTAATTTGAAGAGAGAAAGAGGATAAGAAAAAGACAATATATTAGCAAAATATTCTCTGCCTTTCATTCATTGTTACAACAAACTTGCCATTGAGGCATTTCCACAAACACTACACATGCCAGGACACACTACTCAATCATAACAACTTCTCAAACAACCTTGATTACAAAAATTACAATTCCTTGTATTTTTACTACTAATCATCATCTAATTAACTGCTCTCCCAATTTCGATGGCTACTTCTACTCATTCCCTGCTTTTCATTTCATCACAAAATCAGCGTATTTGTTACCATTGATCCCCCAATTCTGATGGCTGCTTCTCATCATGCCTTAGTGATCTCCTCGATGACAACATCTGCGACAAAGGACTGGTCAAAAAGATCAAAACAAAAAAAAAAAAGAAAAATTCCAACCAACCTATGACTGCAAACATCTTTCATCTTCCAGTAAGCTCACATGGCATGGTTGGGATGTTTTCGGAGGTACAAGCCAAGGTCACCAAAAGAAAGAAGGTCTCCCCGACGAACACTCTGTGAAACGAACCGCTCTCGCTCAGAGTCTTGCTCAGAGGATAGATGAAGATGAAGATGATGTGGCAACATACACTGATGTGGCAAAGCTGACATGGACGGTGTCCACGTCAGCTAATGAAGCCGGTAATCGTTCGGGTGACTGGTATCTGAAATAATTAATAACTTCAATGATTATTTAGAAACAAATCAAAATTGAGTGAGCAAAATATAATTTTACCAAACTTTAGTGATTATTCAAAAAATTAAGCCCAAGAAATGCGGGCACTAGGCAAGCTCTGCTAAGCAAAAATTCATAATAATAAAGTATGAATGGTGGAGCAAGTACGAGGGCATTTTGGGCAGCGGAAATAAAGGGGTGTCAGCATGAAGTGTGGGGCTTATAAAAATTGGTAGGTGTAGTAATAAACAGAGGGATGGAAACCAGATGAAAGAGGAGAGAAAGACTTGTCTGCAAGCAAAGCATAGTTCAAACTTCAAAGAAGAGCATCAAATTGAAGCCAAGTAAGTGAAATGGTAGTAGCACTGGATGATGATGATGATGATGATGATGATGAGAACTAAGAGAAAGAGGGTGATGATCTGATGGCTGAGAACTACTTAGCATTGTGTTAAGATGCGTGTAATGATCCTTCATCAAAGCTTACGATCCGATATTGGCTCAACAGGCTCAATCACAACTTCCATTTGTGTGTCTTTCCTGATTCCTCTTTTGTTGTGTTCATATTTATGTAATTTAAGATGTTTTTGTTGTTGTTGTTGTTGTTGTTGTGTGCAATTCCTTGTATCTTTATTAACCTTTTTGTTTCCAAAAACTCAACCAAAATTCAACAACCATTCTTCTTCTTCTTTGCTGCTTTGTCATTGAAGCTTAGCTAAATTAGATAGAGTAGAAAAATAAAATGAAGCAAATTATTTAAAAAAGAAAACAGATGATGCTACAAATGAATACAAGTATTGTAAAAACTTAAGTTTTAGAAATAAAGCAAATTAGTAATAAATTAGTGGCGAGCTTGAAGCGCGTTGCCAAGTGTGTTTTGTTTTTTTTTTTCAATGTTGCAATTTTCAAATAGAGATTTTGAATTTATAAAAATATTTCACGGATACACAGGTTAAAAACACTTGTAAAAATATAAGATTAAGGATGTGTTCAAGAATAGAGGCAATATTAGGATTACTGTGTTCAAGGTTGCACAAATAAAAAGTTGCACAGATGAAGCAGTGAATCAAAGCATTGTGACTCCAAGGTTTCATTATTAGGATCAGTATGTTCTATTCTTTTGATGATGATTTATGGTTCCAATATCTCACAGAAACCAATCAAAGCTGAGAGAATGAAGACTAAAATAAGGTAGCACTTGGAAGTCCACTTTCTGGAAAATCACATCCCACTGAACTTCCAATAACAGTGTACAAAGTACCACTATGCTTTGATCCTGCTGCTGCAATCCATCCTTTATTTCTGCTACAATTTTGTCATGATTTGGGAAAATAATAAATTCTAATGTTTCATTATTTTTAAATACCTTTCTACTTTTCCTCAGTTGATATATAATATAATACCAAACAGCGTGGCAGTCTGAGAGATTAATATCATCTTTTTATCACCACAAACACCACCTAATAATGATTGATCAAAGAAATTGGCCAATTTCATCAAAACTCCCATAAAAAAGCAATTTAAACCAGTAGCTCTAAAAAGAAAACAACAAAAAGTACCAACTTAGATTACAACACACTCAACAAAAGCAACTGCAGCAATTTCATGAAAAGATCAGCCATTGTTATTCAACTTATTGATTAAACAAAAAAGAGTTTAGAAGGCACAAGAAAGACAACTTATAAGACTCTGCTCCTAAAGCATTGCAACCATGAAACAGAGCTTTAATGGATATATATATATATATCAGAGGGACTGACCAAATAGCAGCAAGAACAAGGAGCATCAATACAGTTAGAACGCATGAAGAACAGCAGTTTAAGCTCTGGAATATTGAGGGATCTTTATGAGTTGTCAATAAGCAAAATACGAGGCAAGGGCAAGACTCTTACAGGACACGGACCACAGTTACCAAACCATATGCATTAAAGCGATTCAAGCAAGCTTTGATCACATCTCCAGAAATGTGAGTAAAAGCCAGTCTTCAACTTTGCAGTTGCCGGCAGATCAAGTCCTTCCAAACTCATAACATGAATATCATCTTCAAAGAAATCAGAACTAGAACTGACTGGGCACCTGATTTGAGGGACGCAGTCAAGAGTTTTTAACTGCCAAGAATAGAGAGGCTAAGCACAATAATTCTGAATGTATAACCTTCTTTTCTTGAGCTGTCCCTCGTTTTCGTTCTTATTTATTACCAGGGAATGACTAGTACCAATCTAAATTTTAAAATCTAACTTAATACGCTAATCAGTTCTATTTTTAGCAGGGAATGACTAGTGCCAATCTAAATTTTTAAATTTAACTTAATACACTAACCAAAATGATGGTAGCCAAGTACCTTAATCCTCATCACCAGCATGTTCCAATAAATAGTTTGCTGCTAACTGCTCATCCCTGTCACACGCTAAGAATGCTTCAATCACCCGAGGTCGATCAAATCCCATTGCTTCAAGCTGAAAAATACAACTTAACCTCATCAGAATGCATTGCCAAAAGTCATTCTTATATCAAAAGAGACTCACCCTTTCAATAGCAGCTTGCTCCGAAGGGGTCACACTAATTGTGTTGGCCATCTCCTGCTCCGGTTGATCAAACAAATCCCTGTGAAATACAATTTAGAATGATTACAAAATAAAGATCACCAACAAATAGAAACCATGTACTGAAGAGAAAACAGACTTTCCAATTCCATATCAAATCCATGACCGCAAGATAAAAACCAATTCTTTCTAAATTATGAAATTCATTATCTATTGACAGCCAAAATCCTAATAAACCTTAGGATATTTTCCATTATTTGGATAATAGGGATAGAAGCTGCCAAAAGATAATAGATCCCTTTAAAAAAAACCTTGACAAGAAGGCCATGCCACAAGAGAGTATTAAACTCTTTGTGCATCTGATTTGAAAGATGTCCTATCGAAGGAGCAATCCTTTACAGAGAAAGTTATTTACCCAGTAATCATTTATAAAATAAGCAAGATAATTAAACTTTTCCCATGAGAGTAATCATTTATAAAATAATGATGTGCAGAGGTGGATGTTAGCCTGCCACATGACCACAATAATGAAAAGGCTTGAAATCCACACAATATAGCCGATCCTAATTGTCAAATGATGTGGGAAGGAAATAAATGTGCCTTGCATTATAATAAAAATATTAGCACAATCATCTAGTGCGATCGTTCAAGTGGGAAAAAAATTCCAAATATAAAGAAGCAGGGAAAAAAATAAGGCAGCATAGGAGAGTGTACGTACACAAACACTTGGGACTTGTTGAAATGGGGTCCATGGACATGCCCCAAGGAAGTTGTAGCTCTCATAAAAGTCTTAGTCTAAAGAAACTAAATGTGATTTATAAATACCAGCAGAAAGTGGCTACAAAAATACAAAATTATCAGAACCTATACAAACACAACCACAGATTAAAAAAGTATAAAGAATTGTTTTTACAAACCAAACTTCAAGCGAGGTATGTCAAAAGCCACTACTCTAGCTTCTCATGAAAGTATGGGTTAAAATATCACTATACTTAAATTTCAGGCAAAGATTTTTCTTAAAATTTAAACCAAAAAAAGGCAAAGAAATTGGGCATACAACATTTGAGTGCCTATTAGTAATATTCATGTTAATTGATGAGGTTTGTTGTGAAAAGTCTTTAAATAAAGTAACATATTTAGAGTCATGCTGAAATGATTCAAAGAACAAGTCATCGCACGATTATGAGAATTTCCCAACCCACATTGCATACTAACCCTTCAACACCTTCAACAGGTTCATTTATTAACTGTAGAAACTCGGCATGATGCTCTTGAATCAATCTTAGAAGATGAGGGTTTTGTTTGGCTAGCTCTTGTAGCATTGGCTGCAACAAATATACCAATTCTGAAAGCCAATTCTGCAATAAAAAACATAGGGTTTGATACATTTATCAAAGAAGGGCAAACCTGTAAAATTTGTGGATTTGCTTGCACCATTGCACGCAATGCCTGGAACTGAAGATACAAAGAAAAGCATGCATGAGTAATCACAAACATTACTTAAAAACATTAATATCAACCTTCAGATT
This sequence comes from Dioscorea cayenensis subsp. rotundata, assembly GCF_009730915.1. Taxonomy (NCBI): domain Eukaryota; kingdom Viridiplantae; phylum Streptophyta; class Magnoliopsida; order Dioscoreales; family Dioscoreaceae; genus Dioscorea; species Dioscorea cayenensis. The sequence continues at coordinate 4,463,980 of NC_052478.1, forward strand.
AGGGCTGTATGTGAGCATTGGGAACATTTACCACCATAAAGTTTGCCACAATGAGCATAATAGATCACAGAATACATAGACACCGAGCAGGAATTTTAAGTGTATTCTATACTTTCCGCCGTAGGTTCTATCATATTCTTTACTTTGGTTATTGAAAATAAGAAATTGACAAGGATATTATATAAAAATGTAAAAGTCAGAACATTAGTGACACTGGCCTCCAAACAGATAGTACACCTCAAAATTGCAAAAACCCTTTGGCAACAGGAGCAACCTAGTTTTGGAGAGCAATATGCAAGAAATGCACAATAGTACCATGCCATTTCCCTCTACCAAATATGATCAGCAAACAACTTAGTTTATTGCTGTGAATTATAAAAGAAAATTAAAAATTAAAAAAATTCCTAGAGAATATGAAGTAGATAATGCTGGTCCAAATACTAAATAAAATTGAGTTAAGAACGAGAGTTTCGGTCTAAATAATATCTTAAAAGAGAAAGAAAAACAATAGGTAATGCAAGGGGTCCCAATATCCCAAATCACTTGCATGAAGAGCCTGTAGCAAATGAGCTGACAATACGGTTACAATTCAGAAAGAAGGAATTTTTATCCAAGAATTGTACACACATTTAACACACTCAGTGGTTGCCATAGATTGCTTTTTTAGAATAAGAAGGTGTGATCTAATCGGTGAAATTTGGGTAGCAATGGAACGACAATATCAAAACATAATAACAACTGCATACAAAAGGTTATCATGTGTGAAGTACTGTGAATGCAGATGATATACCTGTTGATTATTTCTTAGAAATTCAAGAGCACCACCTCCAGCACCCACACCCGTATTTTGAGCCCCCTGATTAATATTTAACCATTCAGAGACTGAGACAGCAAAAGCCAAAAACTTTGAATAATACTATGGACGGTAAGGAAAGGAATTTGACCTGTGGAAACATATCCAGTGGAGAAGAATTTGGCAATCCGGTAATACCCGCATCAGTTGGGTTTCCACCTAGACCAGACTGGTTAAGAGGGTTGGTTGCAGCTGGAATCGCAACCTCTGCTGCCGCAGGAATGCCCTTGCATAACAGAAGTACAAAATAAGATGGCATAAACTATTAACTTAACAAACTCCCAAATTTTCCACCAAAAAAAAAATCACATACAGAATACAAGTACTCCACAGCACGTTCTGGGTTATTGTAAGCAGCACGGAGTGCACGTTGAACTGTTTCTTTGTCCCAATTGCCACCACCCATATCCATCAAATGTTGAACCATTGGCTCAATGTTACTCCCTGCAACTATGTTGGATGCAGCTTGACCATAAGCATTAGAAGATCCACTGCATTAAGAAATACAACCACTGAATATCATAACAATACCGAGTCACTAACTAATTCAAATGTCCAGAAATTCCAAAACATTAAATGGGCTAAATGAAAATCATGATGTTTAGTTTGGTTGGCATATCTGTTGTTACAAACACATGCTTATTTACAACTAAATATTGGAGAAACTAAAGGAAAACCATGCAATACTTATTTGCCAGCTCAATGTAAGTTATTGCACCTTCAATAATTCCAAAACCATCTGAAAAAAGCTGAACTTACAAATTTTTCAAATTCCCAAAAAATTAGTTACTAGAAAATATAACAGTTTGATGGTTCGGTGGGTTTGGCATCAAGTCATCATCTGTGGAGATCAATCTGTATCAAAATAGCTCTAGGTACAAATTACAGATCGGGTGAAGTTCAAACAAGATGAATGATGTTGTAAGTTGTAACACATTTCAAAACTGTCCAAAGACTACAATGATGACTCATTTCAGATTAGAAGCAGAACACAATGCAGATTGGTTAATATATGCTGTGAGAAAATGAAAAGTGAAGTGCACAAGAATGAAATAACTTTAGCCACATAAAACTTAAAGGATCAATAAACAAACTCACATAGCACTTGCAAAAATTATACCTTGTTGTTGTTCCTTCAATGGTATTTGCAACATCAGCTGAGGCCCTGTCACAAAAAATAATAAATAAAGCCAACTAGTACCAAGTACCAATAGATTTGGAAAAAGATATAAAGCCAACTAGTACCAAGTACCAATAGATTTGGTAAAAGATATAATATATATATATATATATCAAAGAAACAAGGGAAACATACGGCGCTTGTGAGGGGGTGTCAACAATAGCAGGTTGATTGGATGGAACAGCAGTTGAAGGCTGTACAGAACAATATTTAGCAACCAACAACGACAACCTAATTGCAACAACAAAACAAATACATAAATAACTCTAACAAAATCACAGAGAAGATTACCTGGGTAGCAGCTGAGGATCCTGCTGAACCAGAAGATTTGTTCTGAAATGTTATAAACAGTATTAGTGCTATCAGAAGAAATAAAGCAGGACATATAAAATACAAAAATAATATGGTTGGCAGTGAGAAGATGGATGTCATGTGCAAAAACATGTGCATCAGTCCAATAAGGAATATTTCTCACAATGTTTTGACCATAATCATAGCCAAATAGAAACTTCAAAAGACAAGCAAATGACTCAATGAAGATATAATTTCAAAACTGGAAAAAACTTTTATTCCGAAAGTAAAGGCAAGATAAAGCAACGAGAGAAATAAAACTTTATTCTAAACAAAATTCTAACTCTAACAAAAGCACAAGAAGATTAGCTGGGTAACAGCAGAAGATCCCCCCAAGCCAGAAGATTTGTTCTAAAATGGCAACACATAAGAAAAAAATAACATGGTATGGTGGTGAGACATAAGTGTCATGTTGCAAAATGAATGCATCCACAATCAAGGTAAGATAAAGCACCTTACTGAGCATGACAACAAGAAAACCTTCTTCATTGATGTTATTCTCTTCCAATGTGCTTTCATCTTTTAAAACCTTTCCACTATAAATCAGTAACTGCAGACCACATGGATAGCTCTCTTTTCCTTGAGCCTCCTCAATATTCTTTTTCACTGCCATAACCTGAAGAGGAAAATTCAAAAATTCAAAGCATTATGGCTAGATCACAGCTTAGAGTTTAAACAAAGAACTGCAATCATAATCTACTGATTTCATCCTACATCAGACATGCTAAAAGAAGGACTCAACATATGCCTTCTCAAGGAAAGATATAATTAACCAAAGCCTAATGACAAAGTTCCCCAAGCAGTCTTTTCAAATTTAAGAAATACAAACATAGGGTTTATCTGTTTGATTTTTTGCTTTTTAAATGTCTATGTATCAAAAACAAGGCAAAAAAATACAAATAACAGTGATGAGTCATGTTACAGCAGGCAATTAGTATTGCAATGAACATTGCTGAACATCATTATGAGTGGCACAAAACTTCAAATATAAATTCCACAAGATAATTCACTTGGAAAATATATGAGAAGGTACATCTCACTGTATATAGGTTGTTTTGAATTTTGTGAGCTATAGGATATTTGTTTTAGCTTGTTAACCCTAATCAAAATTTGCAAGTGCTCTTATCATGCAGTTTAGGAATCACAATTGTAGAATGGACCTGCTCTTTATACATTCTAAAAGCAGCTCCCTCTACAATATTTATCCAGAAACTTATAACAATCAATACCTAGTGACCAAGTTGACCGTTTTTGTAAAGGAAGAACCAAATGAGAGTATTGCTATACGAATTAGAATTGCAAGACTCAAAAGCATATTGCTCATATGACAGAGATAAGTGCAAAAGTCAACATAATAATCAAGGAAATGTATAAATGCATTTTGGATTCCCGAGTCAAATCATCACATAATAACGCATATATCCAAGAATGTCAGCCTGTAACAGAGCTAAAATACAAATCCAACTACCAATAACCACATCAAAGACAGCACAAGACATGAGAAAAGCTACCAAACAGTACCAAAAACCATTCAACATGCAAAGTGACAAAACACACCTAATTCAGTGCAAAAATTTATTCACCCTTAAACTAAATTATCTCCCAATAATTTCTATTTCTTCAAACCATTCTAAATATCAATGTTTTACAATAAGAATGGTCACATGGATGATTACAACACAAAATCCATGCAAACATCAGCCTGACCTAAACATCCACTAAGCCAGATTATAAATAAAGGCAATACCACTACAGAAAACCTACAAAATACAGCCGCCAGAACAAACAAATGAAACAAAATCACACACAAACAGATCCAATGTAATTTCCAATGAATCAAAATAATTCCAATCAATTCAATCGATACTTAATTTAAACTGTTTCTAATCCACGTTTTCTAACAAAAAATCACTGCTTGCAAGGGACTCCAGTTCGGAATCCACAAACTCAACACTAGATCATCTAAATCACCAAACCAACAATTAACCGGCTTGATATTACTCAAGAAAACACACAAAAACGCATCAAAACACAAGAAACAAATGATCGAACAAAACCAAATGAAGACCCAATAAATTTTCTAACAAATCACATAGAAAGGGCAAAATCAGGGACGAAAAGATCGAGATTCACCGTGTCACTGGGCTGGACATCGATCTGGAAATGGCTTCCCTTCAGGGTCTTAACCGTGAGCTTCATCTCGAAATCACAGGGGGAATCCGGTGAGGAGGAAGGAGGAACCCTAAAAAGGGTTTGTCTCGAGATCGAAACTCTTTCAGATGATGAGAAAGAACGACTCTTCGGAAAGGACCAAACGTGGTATTTTGGGGGTATTTATAGTAGATAAGCAGCACATGCAAAGCCCGTGATTCTTTGAAAAATCAAGAATATTCTGGGTAGATTACTAGATTATGGAATATTTATACATGAAAACTATTTTTATTTTATTTTTTATAGTGTTGGACTGTAAAAAATATCAGTGATTAGAGTAAAGTTTTTATTTTTGTATTTTTATTTTAAAATAAGTATGATGTTGGAAGTTGAAAATAGCTACTGTGTTGAGATGGACAAATGTGTGAACAAGCTCAGATGTCAAGCTCTCAATTTTGGATTCCCAAGAAATGAAATGCCAATTTTATGTATTAGAAAAATAAAAGTTTTTTTTTTAATCTGAAGCTAATTAGGTATATTTGATTAATAGGAGGTTGATTTCCAAGCGTGTCAATTTTTTTTTTCCAATGCTGCAGTTGCAAATAGAAACAGGTAGAATTTCTAGACTACTTGTAAATATAAAATGAAGGATATGTTAAAAATAATAATAATAATAATAAATACTATTTCATCCGTTTTTCCTCAAATCCAAAGCTGGCCAAGTAGCAGCATCTAAACTTTGTTTTGATGTCAGCGTTCAAGGTTTTCATAACTTTCATTATTTGGGCCTGTGTGTTCTATTTGTTTTGATGATGACTTGAACTCATCCTTCATTTCGACAACAATTTATTAGTTATAAGTCATGAATAATAAATTATAATGTTTCCTGACTATTAAAAAAAATACTAATTTACTGACCTGAATTGCCATTTCACTCTTCCCAAACCTAAATCAAAACCAAAAATCAACTTCCAATGTCTCCCAACTCAAAAATCAGCCAGTATTGTACTGTGTAGCATGTGTGATAAATAATTAAAAAGAAATTCATATCATCTTTCCCAATAACTACTCAAGATCAAAAGGCCCACAGACCAATACAGCTAGCTAATGAGAAGATAATCTTCAGAACACCACAAACTACAGCAAGATATCAAAAAAAACCACCAGCTGAAGGTCACAACTCATTAAAAAAACAACTACAATAATTTCATAAACAGATTGAACATTGTAACTCATTTTATTGAGGAACAAAAAGTTTAAAACACCCCAACAATAGGAAATAACTTGAAGACTTTGCTCCGAAGGCATTGCCACCATGCCACATAGAGCTTTATTCAGATACTTGATTCTGGGATTAAAAAGGCTGTAGAAAGTCCCAGCATAGGTAGACACTGATAAACTGACCGGCTGCATCACTAAAAAACCAGGTTTAAAGAAGAAAAAAAAAACAAAAAACAAAACAAAAGGCAAACAAAAGCAAAATGAATACGCAATGTTCATGGTGACATTGATAACAACCATTCTCTAAAAGTTCCCTTCTCATCTTTCTCAGTCTCTCCTACTCCATATCTCCCTTCTCCCAGCAATGCAGAATGGACCTTGGCGAGGGTACCGTCTCTTCTTCAGCAGAAAAACTCTGGTACAACAAGAGTCCACCACCCGGGAGCTCCTGCTCCACCAAATCCTTGAGCGCATAGCCGTCCATAACCACCTTTTCTGCCCAGGTTCCGGCTTTCCCACGACCACCAAAGATTGTAACAGCAAGGGAGAACTCCTGCGGACCGAAGCACTGGAGAACCTTGTTGACAAGATCTGCATACACAATTTCATTAGGATTGAATCCCATGGCCTCATAGCTGGCATAGCTGAACCCTTCTTCTGGGGTCACATGGATTGTCGACAATGCAGTGCCATGAATGCCATTCATTGAATAACCACATGGATCAAACTCGAAATCGCAGATCTCCATCTCAGGGATGATGTCTGAAATGCCTGAAAGGTTTGTCATCTCCTTTGCGGAGGAAGAATGGCCTTCTGCAGAATTCTTAAAGAAAATGGATGCCCTCTTGTTGTCCAGGCCAGTCATGCACATCTCCAGTGTCACCATTGGCAGTTCAGGCTTCTGGGTGGCATAATAAACGTGCCAGTTACGATTGGGCGATCCTGGATCACCAATAACATAAGCATTCCCTCCAGACGCAAGGCCACCAAAATAGTGATCCAGGACAGCAACCTCCTCCAAGAAGCTGCGATGCGGTGCAGGTTGGGCACCAGGGAATATAAAAGTCCCACGTGAGTATTTCACGGAGAGGACAGAGAGTGAGAGCCCTGCTGCAAGCTCGAGTATAGTAGGGATAGACAGGAGCAGCTTCGTTGTTCCACACGTCTTAAGGACTATTTTGTATGGATAGATAAAAAGGCTCGACTCAGAAAGGACATAGGAATCGAAGTCTTTGTTTGAAAGCTCTGAAACAATGGTGCATTGAGCTTTATCCAGAACAGAGTCAATCTGTGACCTAGATAGTGCGCGAAGGCCTCGGCCTTGAGGATCAACAAATAAAGGTGCTTCAGAAAAAGTAATCTCAAGTCGCTTCTCATAGCCCTCAAATCCAATCGGTGAGACAGGAGGAAGATTTAAAGATTCAGTGAACAGGACTGCCATTGGTTCAAGAATGGAAATAGGACTAGAGAAAGAAAGAGGAAGAAGAACGAGAAGAGGAAAGCTTTAAGGAATGGTTTGGCTATTAGAAAGCAGCTAGCCGAAAAGCAGGTTTACTTGCGCAGCTAAGAACGAAATAAGAAAATTCCTACTCTACAGAAGGGAGCATACTCTAGCGATATCAGGATGGCTTTCGAACGCACTGCAGGAGGGAAAAAAAGAACAATTAGCATTCCAATTTTGCAAGAAGAAATGCCAGATATGAAAAGAAAACATTTTCTTATCCTCACGTTGGAGTATGCAGCAGATCGGAACTTCTTGATTCCACCGTTGGGGCGAACGTCTTCAATGCTATAGCCAAGGGGAACTTCGTATTGTAAGGTATTACTACTACTAGACTTCTTCTTCCCACCTTTGGACTCCATTAAAACATCAAATTTCCTGCAGTGAAGAAAAATGACAAGGAAAACCAATTGCCTCCAATTAGTCAATTTTGTCAATGATATCTGGTTTGTCTAAAAGAACATCACAGATACTGAACTTTTATTCAAGTTATATGACAAATTATAGATTTCAGAGAACAAAAATTAGGAGATGAAAATTATAATATGGATCTGCCATGTAAAATGTACATGAGCATGAGGGAAAAAGGCAATATGACCTGAATTGGCACAACCAGAGATAATAAAACAAGGAATTATTTCACATCATGTACAGCAATCATGGTGTCCAAGTTGTAAAAGAAACATCAATATAGAGTACCAGTTCAACAGAAGAAAGTGTAAATCAGCTTAGCTGTAAAGTTCAATAGATACTTGTGCAAATCCCAATTTCTAGAAGAAATCAGTAGAACAATAATCATCATGAAATAGCATGAGCAAAAGGTTTCTATAGAACCATGCAGAAAGTCATTAAAATCACATCTATGTACAACAGAACAAAATCATCATCGAATAGGCACAAAGCCATCATACTATAAATTCACTAGAGATACAGAAGATACTTCTAAAATTACATTTAGGTACGATATTACAAAGATAATAAAAAATTCAACATAAACAAAAATTTATATTTCTATAGATCCATTAGAGAAATGAAACACTAGCTCTAAATTTACCTCTAAATACAATATAAAAAAAACATCAACGAATAGACATCCACACAAAAACTATCTTTCTGTATATCCATTAGAGAGAGAGAAAAAAAAAAGTGACTCTAAAATTATAACCATCGAAGTTTCGTTTCAAACTTAGCATCGTTCTTATAAAGACATCACCACGGAATTAAAAACACCTGGGCTACTAACAAAAATAACAATAATAATCAAATTTTCAAATTGAAAGAGAAACAAAGAAGGATCTAGCATAAAAAAAATCCACAAGAAAAAAGCCCTAATAGATGATAATCAAATAAACATGCAACCTCACAGAACTTTAAAATCTAGGAATGAAAGTATGATCTAGAGAATTATTAATTACTTGCAATAACAAGAAACAAATAAATGAGAAATTTTTTTCATTAATCTAAACTACACTACGCATAAAAAAAAGAAAGAAATAAAGAACAGATCAATCACGCAAGAACAAGTGGAGATTATATCATCAAAATCAGACAAATATAAACATCAATTTCAAGCAAAAACTGCGTTTTCCTTAACTCTACGTACCACGAATTCATCAACAGATCAAAACCCATCAAGAGAACACTAACAAAGGAAAATCACATTATTCCCACAAAAAAAAGGAAAATTTCAAATCAAACAACCACTGTCATCAATAAACAAGCAAGGCCAACAACTAAAAACACAAATTAACACATCAAAACAACAAATAGATTCAGAACTCACTTTCCAGGATTATAAGGGTTTCCTCTGGTTCCGAGCCAATTAAAAACCCGCAAAAAGAAACCTTTTTCTCGAAGATTTCACAGCAACAAGGGGTCCAAAGACGAAGAAGAGAAGCCAAAGCTCAAGAAAACCGAGATGGAGGATGGCCTTAAACAAGAGGTTCTTCTTTTTTTTCTTATTTTTCTCCCTCTCTTCGAGGAAGGTGGTTGCTATTTATGGGAGGGAAGGAGGCCCGCTCGTGATCAAACCCTAACCCTAGAATGAACCTCACGTGTGAAGCACGTGCCAAGCTTTGGATTCCTTCTTGGACTCGAACTCTTGGGAAACGTTTCCCCCTTGAAAGTTGACCGTTTCCCTATAAATTTCTACAAAGTTTGACTTGTGGCTGGCAAGCTTTAACAATTGATTAAATAATTACAAATTAAATAATTTAGATAATAATTGCCTCTAAATATATTGATATTGCATAAATAAATATATATATATATTTTAAAAGGTAGACAAACTACCACACTATTTTTTAATATATATTTATTAAATCTTTAACAACCCAAATTATTTTAATAATTTTTATAATATATATTTTTAAAAGACCCGTAATTTATAAAAGCAACGAATTTATACCACTGACATAGGCTTATCCTGTGTGGGTAGAGCCACATGGCTAGAGGCAGAGTCAAGGTTGCAAATTGCAATTTGAATTTTTAGAACCAACCACCAAATTATTTTTTTTTTAAATTTATTTTAAGTAAAAACTCATAAATCAAAACGTCTTTTCTATAATTGTCCAAATTATTATATACATTAATCGTAAATACGTCAACCGTATTTTGACATATTGATACTAATTTTTTAAATATAATATTTATTTTTAAGATGAGCCAAAAATCAAGCTTTAAAATCCACATAAAATAACGATGTAGGTGTTTATTAAATTTATTCGATCAGTATATTTACTTTTAATTTAATTTAAATTGGGACACTTGTTGCTTATTTATCTAAAAAAATATTATAAATACACCTTTGTTTTTATAATTATAATTTAAATGTTGTTAATTATTAGTGGTCAAAATTTACATTTATAAACAAAACATTCTTTGTAGGAAACAATTATAAAATTTTGATGTAGTAAATTTGTTAAAAACATTAGTGAATTGTGTTTTGTGTACAAATAAATAAATAAATAAATAAATAAATATAGAGAAAGGTCAATCAATGGATTAATGGTATGACACAAGAGTGTAAAAAGAAGGGCAAGAGTTCGAATTCTTTCACCGATAATATTATTTATGCACTGCACACATTGGCTCAGTATTGTTATAGAACTATTCACAGTCCTAAATATTGGCCTCGTTATGGGAGAAATAGTGGTTTCATTTTTTAAAAATTGCAAGACAGTGGGGATTTTTCTCTGATGTCTATAACCCACCATAACTGATGCACGTTCGTACTTATGTCTTTTTAACAGTCTTTTAAATAGGGCTATCCTCTCTTATTAATTATATATATAAAAAAAAATAAGGAGAGGATGAGTGAAGGCAAATGACTTCAACCGCTTAACAATGCCAAATAATTCAATATGATTCCAACACGTTACATAGTTTAACAAAAATTATGATTAACAAATTTCGCTGGAGTTTCTGATTCAATTAAGCAAACAAATCAAGTTCATATCAATATTTTTAGACTTGGAAGGAAACTTATTCTTACAAATTAACATTATAAATATATTCTTAATTGTCACGTTTGCTTGGAAATTTCAAAATAAAATATATTGAAATAGAGTTTGCTTTTAACCATATAAAAATGGATGAATCATAAGATCAAATTTCTCTTTCGAGTTAGGCGAAACGTAAAATACAACTCTCATTTGATCAAATCATCATTTTTATTTTTTATTTTTTCATAAAATATGTTTACTTTCATATATTTGAGGAGTGAATTTTTAAAAATAATAATGAAAACTTATTCATTATAAACTTATATATAATATAAAAAAAATATTGTGCGCCATGTTAAAACACATATATGCATGAAATATGACAGAATAAAACTTAAAAGATTAAAACATAATCATGTTTATATTCATATTAATTATAAAAACAAACTTTAATATTTATCTCGGTTTTATAAATAAGGTCCACATACATTTATTTTCAAAATATTTTTTTAATAAAATAATTGCAAGAGATATATCTTTAAGCATATATTGTTTGTTTATAAGGTAAATTAGATTTTTCACCCTCCATGTAAACACCTTGAAAAGTGGGTATCTCTCATATATTTATATTTAAGCATGTGTTGTTCCTATATATTCATAATATATAATTAATCAAAAAGTATAGTTTTAAAACCCAATAATTTCCTTTAATTAATATATAATCCTAGCAATTTGCTTAAGTACAGACAAAATTAGCCACCTTTTGCATTAAATTAACACCTAATCCATGATAAGAACCAAATTAATTAAATGAAAGATTGGATGATCCTTGGAAGGTGGCTGATGTGGATCTACATCATTTTTCCCATCAAATATAAAGGAAGATTCCCATTGTTTCATTTATACTATAATTAATCACATTTTAGGACACCACCTTTATATACTTTTTTTTATAAAAACAAAAACAAGAATAAAAAAAAAAAGAGATAGATTTTCATTAGGTTTGGCTTTATCATTCTCATTGGTTCACCTTCAAAGTAACTTTGGATTGAAACATTGAATGAACATGGATTATTTCTTCTCATTTGGTCATTTTGTACCTCTTATTTGGCCTTTATTCCTCCTAACCACATGACCCACCATAAATATAAACAAAAAATGTGAGGTTCATTGATGCTTCTTGAGAATTTATTAATTGATCAAGTTAGTACTATTGTGACTTTGTAATTCATCATCTTGATTCCTTTGGAATATTCTCTCTTTGTGTCCATCTTTCTTCCTTTATTTTATTTTATTTTTTGGATAAACCATATGTTGTGAATTTTAAATTTTTGAGTGATTTTCACATTTAATGTTAATTAAGCTTTATTTTTTTCCCTTAGAAAAATATGTAAAAGATAGTTATATAAGAGAACAAGATGGAATTATGTTATGGGAAAACATAACAGATAATTTTGAAAATAATAATTCTTTTATCGTATTTCAACATGAGGATGTGAGCATGGATTTATTGAGTTATATACGGGTACAAAAACACATACAAGTTATATAAAAATATATAAAAAAATCATTAAATAATATGATGAAAATTTGGTTTATTAATTATTGAATTATTTATTTTTAATTTAATGTTTCAATCATTTTTAATAAGACAAAAGAAAATCAAGAAGAAAAAAGTAAATGGACCACTACATTATCAATTTTATTTTTCTTAAAATCCACTTTAAAATTTTTGGCATATATACGTAAGGTGTGGCTACATCTAAAATGATGATTCTTTTTTTCTCAATTGATCAATTGTTATCTATCAATATCCATCACGTTCATCATATGTCGTATTTAGATAATTATTGAGTGATCTTCATTGTTGCTAGAAATCACAAAATAACTCCAAAACAACCCATAAATATTACATGCATACTGAGTAATAATAGATACAAAAATTATGGTCTTCTAAATCCTCACAATTATATATTTTATTTTGTCACAGACTTTATAATTACATGCATGATGCATACACTAAAAACAATGTTTTTAAAATACCTCTAAAACATTAAGAGTGAACCAAAATCTAATAATAAATAGATGACATGCAACTAGTCATCAATTGATTCCAAATAACATGGTCTCCATTTACTATTTTATTTATTTTTACAAGTATGGCACAAAATATATGATGACAAATGAAACCATTATTTTAAATAAATAAATAAAGATCTATTTAGTACTGAAATAAACGACTACCATAATGTTAATTATTA